>NW_019154223.1:443256-525108 GCF_002288905.1 Enhydra lutris kenyoni | reverse complement strand
AAAAAAAAAAAAAAAATAGAGCAAACCAATGAAACTAGGAGCTGGTTCTTTGAAAGAATAAAATTGATAAACCCCTGGCCAGACTTATCAAAAAGAAAAAAGAAAGGACCCAAGTAAATAAAATCATGAATGAAAGGAGAGATCACAACCAACGCCAAAGAAATACAAACAATTATAAGAACATATTATGAGCAACTATATGCCAGCAAATTTGATAATCTGGAAGAAATGGATGCATTCCTAGAGACATATAAACTACTGCAACTGAACCAGGAAGAAACAAGAAACCTGAACACTCATAACCAGTAAGGAGATTGAAGCAGTCATCAAAAATCTCCCAACAAACAAGAGCCCAGGGCCAGATGGCTTCCCAGGGGAATTCTACCAAGCATTTAAAGTAGAATTAATTCCTATTCTCCTGAAAGTGTTCCAAAAAATAGAAATGGAAGGAAAATGTCCGAACTCACTTTACAAGGCCAGTGTCACCTTGATCCCAAAACCAGACAAAGACCCCATCAAAAAAGAAAATTACAGACCAATATCCTTCATGAACACATATGTGAAAATTCTCACCAAAATACTAGCCAATAGGATCCAACAGTACATTAAAAGGATTATTCACTAGGACCAAGTGGGATTTATTCCTGGGCTGAAAGGTTGTTTCAACATCTGCAAATCAATCAATGTGATACAATACATTAATAAAAGAAAGAACAAGAACCATATGATACTCTCAATAGATGCTGAAAAAGCATTTGACAAAGTACAGCATCCTTTCTTAATCAAAACTCTTCATAGTGCAGGGATAGAGGGTACGTACCTCAATATCATCAAAGCTATCTACGAAAAACCCATAGCAAATATCATTCTCAATGGGGAAAAACTGAAATCTTTTCCCCTAAGGTCAGGAACACAGCAGGGATGTCCACTATCACTACTGCTGTTCCACATAGCACTAGAAGTCCTAGCCTCAGCAATCTGACAACAAAAAGAAATTAAAGGCATCCACATCAGCAAAGAAGTGAAACTATCACTCTTTGCAGATGATATGATACTTTATGTGGAAAACCCAAGACTCCACTCCAAATCTGCTAGAACTTGTACAGGAATTCAGTAAAGTGTCAGGATATAAAATCAATGCACAGAAATCAGTTGCATTCCTACACACCAACAGCAAGACAGAATTTCTTTCGAAATTAAGGAGTCAATCTCATTTATAATTGCACCCCAAAACTTAAGGTACCTAGGAATAAACCTAATCAAAGAGGCAAAGAATCTGTACTCAGAAAACTATAGTGTACTCATGAAAGTAATTGAGGAAGACACAAAGAAATGGAAAAACATTCCATGCTTATGGATTGGAAGAATAAATATTGTGAAAATGTCTATGCTATCTAAAGCAATATACATGTTTAAGGCAATGCCTATCAAAATACCATCCATTTTTTTCAAAGAAATGGAACAAATAATCCTAAAATTTATATGGAACCAGAAAAGACATTGAATAGCCAGAGGAATGTTGAAAGAGAAATCCAAAGTTGGTGGCATCACAATTCCAGACTTCAAGCTCTATTTCAAAGCTGTCATCATCAAGACAGCATGGTACTGTCACAAAAACAGACACATAGATCAGTGGAACAGAATAAAGAGCCCAGAAATAGACCCTCAACTTTATGGTCGACTAATCTTTGACAAAACAGGAAAGAATGTCCAATGGAAAAAAGACAGTCTCTTCAACAAATGGTGTTGGAAAAATTGGACAAATACATGCAAAAAAATGAAACTGAACCATTTCCTTACACCACACACAAAAATAGACTCCAAATGGATGAAGGATCTCAATGTGAGAAAGGAATCCATCTGAATCCTTGAGGAGAACACAGGCAGCAACCTCTTCGTCCTCAGCCACAACAACTTCTTCCAAGAAACAGCACCAAAGGCAAGGGAAACAAGGGCAAAAATGAACTATTGGGACTTCATCAAGATCCAGATTTTTTGCCCAGCAAAGAAAACAGTGAACAAAACCAAAAGACAACTGATAGAATGGGAGAAGATATTTGCAAATGACATATCAGATAAAGGGCTAGTATCCAAAATCTATAAAGAACTAATCCAATTCAACATCCAAAAAACAAATAATCCAAGAAATGGGCAGAGGACATGAACAGACATTTCTGCAAAGAAGACATCCAGATGGCCAACAGATACATGAAAAAGTGCTCCACACCACTCAGCATCAGGGAAATACAAATCAAAACCACAACAAGATACCACCTCACACCAGTCAGAATGGCTAAAATTAACAAGTCAGGAAATGATGGATGTTGGCAAGGATGCGGAGAAAGGGGAGCCCTCCTACTGTTGGTGGGAATGCAAGCTGGTGCAGCCACTCTGGAAAACAGAATGGAGGTTCCTCAGAAAGTTGAAAATAGAGCTACCCTACGACCCAGCAATTGCACTACTGGGTATTTACCCTAAAGATACAAACGTAATGATCCAAAGGGGCACGTGCACCTGGATGTTTATAGTAGCAATGTCCACAATAGCCAAACTATGGAAGGAACCTAGATGTCCATCAACAGATGAATGGATAAAGAAGATGTGGTATATATATACGATGGAACACTATGCAGCCATCAAAAGAAATGAAATCTTGCCATTTGCAACCATGTGGATGGAATTAGAGGGTATTACGCTGAGCAAAATAAATCAGAGAAAGACAATTATCATATGATCTCCCTGATATGAAGAATTTGAGAGGCAATATGGGGGGTTTGGGGAGTAGGGAAGGAAAAAATGAAACAAGATGGGATTGGGCAGGAGACAAACCATAAGAGACTCTTAATCTCACAAAACAAACTGAGGATTGCTGGGGGTAGGGGGGTAGAGAGAGGTGGTTGGGTTATGGACATTGGGGAGGGTATGTGCTATGGTGAGTGCTGTGAATTGTGTAAACCTGGTGATTCACAGACCTGTACCCCTGGGGCTAATAATACATTATGTGTTAATAAAAAATAAAAATAAATTTTTAAAAATATTATAAGCAAACTGTATCTAGCAAACATATAGAGAGAATTTTTGGGTTTTTTTTTAAGATTTTATGTATTTATTTGAAAGAGCGAGTAAGCTAGAGAGAGCATGAGCAGGGGGAGGAGTAGAGGGAGAGGGAGAAGCGACTCCCTCCTGAGCAGGGAACCAGACACAGGGCTCAATTCTGGGACTTTGGAATCATGACCTGAGCCTAATGCAGATGCTTAACCAACTGAGCCACCCAGGTGCCCCCATATAGAAAGAATTATACACCATGACCAAGAGTGGGATTTATCCCAAAAATACAAAGTTGTTTAACATATGAAAATCAATAAATCTAATATATGATATTAGTAGAATAAAGTATAGAAACTGCATGTTCAACTCAATAAATGTAGAGAGGATATTTAAAATAACACACTTTTGTAATAATAAATACTCAATAAACTAGGAAATGAAAAGAATCCTCTTCAACTTGATAAAGATGATCTATGAAAAAAATCCACAGCTAATATCATACTTCATGGTCAAAATATGAATTATTCCAACCATCCTTTTCTTGGGGTTGTGCTAATGTCCAATGAGCATGTAAAAAAACAAACCAAACCAAACCTGATTTTTGCCAAGACTGGAACAAGACAAGAAGGTCTCTCTCACCACCGCTATTTGACATTGTACTAGAAGTTCTAGTCAGGGCAATTAGGCAAGAAGAAGAAAAGACATCCAGATTGAGAAGGAAGGAGATGTTAATATAGAAAATCCTAAGGAAGGGGCACCTGGTTGGCTCAGTGGGTTAAGCTTCTGCCTTTTGCTCAGGTCATGATCTCAGGGTCCTGGGATCAAGTCCCGCATCGGGCTCTCTGCTTGGCAGGTAGCCTGCTTCCTCTTCTCTCTCTGCCTGCCTCTCTGCCTACTTGTGATCTGTCTGTCAAATAAATAAATACATTCTTAAAAAAAAAAAAGAAAGAAAATCCTAAGGAATTCACAAAAACCCTATTAACCTGACAAACAAATTTAAAGTTATAGGATGTAAGATCAATATATAAAATCAATTGCATTTTATACACTATTAATAAATAATCCAAAAATGAAATAAAAAATCATTCAATTTATAATATTATTAGAAAGAGTAATACTTGGCAATACATTTAACAAAATAAGTACAAGCCTTACACACTGTAAACCATAAAACATCATGGGGAAAAAATTAAAGACAACCTAAAAAAATGAAAATAAATCTTAGAAGATTTAGTACTGTTCAGATGGCAATATTCCTAAATTGATTTCCAGATTAAAAACAATTCTTATCAGAATCCCTCTAGCCTCTTTTACAGAAATTGACAAGTTGATCCTAAAATTTCATATGGAAATGTAAGGGATTCAGAATAGCCAAAATAATCTTGAAAAAGAACAACAAAGTTGGAGGATGCATATTTCCTTATTCCAAAATGTAATATAAACTATGTTAATCAAGATAGTGTGGTACTGGCATAAAGATAGTTAGATACATAGAATAGAACTGTGAGTCCAGAAATAAAGTCACGTATTAGCAAGCAACTGATGTTTGACAAGAGTGCTAAGACAAATCAACAGGGAATGGATAATCTTTGCTTAACAGCTGAATATCAACATGAAAAATAATGATTTAGACCCATAACCTTACCCCACATATAAAAATTAATTGAAAATATCAAAGACCTAAGTTTAAGAGTTAAAACAAGAAAACTCCCAGAATACACATGGAAGTATATATTGTGACCTTTGATTAGGCAATGATTTCTTACATATGGCAGCAAAAGTGCTAGTGACTGGATAATCTGGATAGTAATAGGTTAAAAAGTTTTGTGTTCCAATTGCCTCAACACACAAAAAAGTGAAAAGAAACCCAACAAATGGGAAAAAATAATTACAAATCACATACATGTTAAGGGTTTTACTTCATAATAAAGAACACTTAAAGCTCAATAATAAAAAGACAACCTAGGGTGCCTGAGTGGCTCAGTCAATTAAGCGTCTGACTCTAGATTTCAGCTCAGGACATGATCTCAGGGTTGTGAGACTGAGCCCAGCATCAGGCTCCATCCTGGGTGTGGAGCCTGCTTAAGATTCTCTCTCTCCCTCTACTCCTGTGCCCCTCCCATCCCCACTCCCCACCGAAAAAAAGACAACTCAATTTTTTTAATGGGCAAAGATCACAATAGTCATTTTTCCAAAGAAGTTATACAAATGGCAAATATATGAAAAGATGCTTAACTTCATTAAACATTAAAGAAATACAAATCAAAACCACAGTGAGATTAACACTTCACACCCATGAGAATGGCTATAATAAAAAAGGCTGTAACAGATGTTGACAAAGATGTAGAAAAATTGGATCCCTCACACATTGCTGGTGGGAATATAAATTGTACAGCCAACTTGGAAAACTATTTATTGGTTTTACAAAAATAAAGTTAAGCATAAAGTTAGTAAATGAGCATAAAGTTAGTAAATTAATAAAGTTAGTAAACAAATGAAATGTGATCCATAAAATGGACTTTGAAAACACACCAAGTGAAAGACACCAGAAACAAAGGCTACATGTTATTTAATTCCACTGATATGAAATATCCAGAATAGGCAAATCTATAGAGACAGAAAGATTACTGGTTTCTCAGGGCTAGGAGCAGGGAGGAGGGGGAGTGACTGCTAACAGGTATAGTTTTTAGGTGATGAAAATGTTCTGGAATTATGTAGCGGTGATGGGGAGAATTGTACAACTGTGAATAGACTAAAGATCAATGGGTCATACACTTTAAATTGGTGATTTAATGGCGTGTGTATTGTATTTCAATAAAGTTGTTATAAAAATTACATTTGTTTATAGTTCTTTATGTTGTTTTTGTAATATTTTGTAAAGGGTTCATGAATTGAGTGGCTCTGCCATAACCACATCTTTCCATTTCCATCTACTTGTCATCATGTCTTCTCAGCACTTAATTCTATCACAATGAGAAATAGGTTGATACTGAACCCATATGTGTTGTAGCAGCAGTAGTGTTTCTCCATGGATAAGGAATAAAGAATAATCTCATTTGTAACATTTAGAGATAAATTTCTAATAAAATTTTCTTTTTATTATTAAGCTATTTTAACAATTACTTAGTATATCCCTGATGAACATGGATGCAAAAAATTCTCAATAAAATACTCACAGATAAAACCCAATAATGCTTTAAAAAAATCATTCAACACAATCAAGTGGGATTTACTTCTGGGTTGCAAGTGTGGTTCAATATTCACAAATGAATCAATGTGATATTCTGTATTAGTAAAAGAAAGGGTAAGAACCATGCGACCATTTCAATAGATGCAGAAAAGGCATTTGACAAAGTACAACATCTATTCATGAGAAAAACCCTCAACAAAGTAGGGACAGAGGGAATACACCTCAACATAATAAAGGCCATCTACGAGAAACCCGCAGCTAATATCATCCGCAATGGGAAAAACCAAGAGTTTTTTCCTCTATGGTCAGGAACACAGGGGTGTCCACTTTTACCACTGTTATTTAACACAGTACTGGAAGTCTTAGTCACAGCAATCAGACAACAAAAGGAAATAAAAGGTATCCAAATCAGTGAGGAGTAAGTTGAAATTTCACTATTTGCAGATGACATATTATATATAGGAAATCTGAAAGACCCTACCAAAAACCTGTAGAACTGATAAAATTCAGTAAAGTCACAGGATACAAAATCAATGTACAGAAATCTTTTGCATTTCTATGCACTCGTGATGAAGCAGTAGAAAGAGAAATCAAGGAATCAATTCCATTTACAATTGCACCAAAAATATAAGACACCAGGAATAAACCTAACCAGAGGTGAAAGACCTGTTCTCTGCAAACTGGAAAACACTAATGAAAGAAACTGAAGACCACACAAATAAATGGAAACACATTCCAAGCTTATGGATTGGAAGACCAAATGTTGTTAAAATGTCTATACGACCCAAAGCAATCCACACACTTAAGGCAATCCCTATCAAAATACCAACAGCATTTTTCACAGAGCTAGAAAAAACTATCCTCAAATTTGTATGGAACCACAAAAGACCTGAACTGCAAAGCAACCTTTGAAAAAGCAAAGCAAAGCTGGAGGCATCACAATTTTGGATTCAAGTTATATTACAAACCTATATATAGTGGTCAAAACATGACGGTACTGGCACAAAAACAGACACTTAGAACAAAAGAAAACTCTGAAATGGACCCACAACTATATGGTCAACTAATCTTCAACAAAGAAGAAAGAATATGGGGAAAAAAAGAGACTTCAACAAATGGTGTTGGGAAAATTGGACCTCAACGTGCAAAAGAATGAAACTGGACCACTTTCTTACACCATACACAAAAATTAATTCAAAATGGTTTAAAAACCTTAGTGTAGGGGCACCTGGGTGGCTCAGTGGGTTGAGTCTCTGCCTTCAGCTCAGGTCATGGTCCCAGGGTCCTGGGATCGAGCCCCGCATTGGGCTCTCTGCTCAGCAGGGAGCCTGCTTCCCCCCTCTCTCTGCCTGCTGCTCTGCTTACTTGTGATCTCTGTCTGTCAAATAAATAAATAAAATCTTTAAAAAAAAAAAGGCAACTTACAGAATGGGAGAAAATATTTTCAAATGACATATTGGATAAAGGGGTTAGGATGTAAAACATATAGAAACTTGTAAAACTCAATACCCTAAAAATGAATTATCCGATTAAAAAAGAGGCAGAAAATATGAATAGACATTTTTTTCAAGGAAGACATACAGGTGACCAACAGACACATGAAAGGATGCTCAACACCACTTATCAGGGAAGCGTGAATCAGAACTACAATAAGACATCACCTCATACGTGTCAGAATGACTAAAATTGACAACACAAGAAACAACAGGTGTTGGTGAGGATGCAGAGAAAGGGAACCCTCTTACACTGTTGGTGGGAATGCAAGCTGGTGCAGCCACTCTGGAAAACAGTATGGAGGTTCCTCAAAGAGTTAAAATTAGAGCTACCCTACGACCCAGCAATTGCACTACTGGGTATTGACCCAAAGGATACAAAAATTCTGATTTAAAGGAGCACATGCACCCTGATGTTTACAGCAGCATTAACTACAATAGCCAAATTATGGAAACAGCCCAAGGGCCCACTTACTGATGAGCGGATGAAGATGTGCTGTGTGTATATACATACATGCATACGGACAGACATATACAGTAGAATATAACTCAGCCATAAAAAATGAAATCTTGCCATTTGCAAGGACATGGATGGAGTTAGCATAATTCTAAGTGAAATGAGTCAGAGAAAGACAAATATTGTATGATTTCACCCATATGTAGAATCTAAGGAAAAAAAAACAAGGAAACGGGGAGAAAGAAGGAGGCAAACTAAGAAACAGACTCTTAACTATAGAGAACAAACTGACAGTTACCAGAGGGGAGATGGGTGGGGGGCTGGGGATTAAGGAGTGTGCTTGCTGTGAGGAGCACTGGGTGTTGTATGGAAGTGTTGAATCACTATACTGTACACTTAACACTGACACTACATGGTATATTAACTGGAATTTAAATAAAAACATATTAAGAAGATACTGCATTTTTAATAAAAAATAACTGTAATGAGGATAGTGATGGTTTAGTGCTTTTATAATAATGACAAAAAGCCAGAGCATCAGAGTGGTCCCTAGAAGGCAGTAATGAAAGCATCTGTTATACCTGGAGAAGAAACCATTATAGTAGGATGATGAAGAGCTTGGGCTCTGAGACAGATGACCTGGGCTCTAAGCCCAGCTTTGCTGTTCTAAGATGTGACCTTGGGCAGGTGGTTTCGTCTTTCTGTCTTGATCTCCTCACCTTTAAAATGACATGATTTATAGCACTTCTCTCAGAGTTGTGAGGTTTGAGTTCTTATTTGTAAATACTTTGGAAGAGAGCTGGACATACAGTAACTGCTTTAGAAAGGTTAGTGGATGGGGTGTACAGTCCTGCACCCCCAGGGCATTGCAGACTCATGGTAACCTGGTCAGTTATCTAGAACCTTCTGTTCTACCAAAGCAATAGCATCTCTGAAACAAAAATAACAAAATTGGATTTGGAAGTTTCAGAAAAAGATATTAACCATAAAGAATCAGAATTTGCTTTTTAAGAACAAACATCTCTTTTTCTTCTACCTCCACCTATAAACCAAACATTTTGTGATCTGTAAAGTCAAATTGGATGCATATGCATCCAAAAGAGTTTTAATTCTTCTCAAAGTTCAAGTGCTAAGAATGTGTCCACAGCCAGATGGTCCAAAACCATGGGACACTTGCAATTTTGGTATGGAATATGTCAAGAGTAAGGGAGACTCTTCCAGATTATGGATTCCTGTGGAATATTAAAGCACAAGATGGAGAAAATGTAATACATCAAAATTCCTTTCAGGAAGAAACTGTATTCATAAAGAAGAAATGCTTGGACAAGTTGTTTTGGGGCAGGGAGTGTATTATAAAATAAAAGGTCAAGTTACAAACGGAAGTATAAATGGCCTCTTAAGGAAGGGGCTGTCCAGCTGCCGGAACTCTTAGTTTCTGTTCACCCAATGTTTGGGGTAGAAACTGGGTCAGATCTCAACTACCCTGCAGAGTAAAGTGGAAGGTGATAGAGGTGGGGGTAGAGAAACTCAAGGACGGTAAAGAGAGAAGTCAGAGGGGCTTGATGCAGTATCTCTATGAACCAGAAAGAAAAGTGAAAAGAGAAGCAAAATACGTTTGTTTTTTTTTTTTATGAAAGAAAAAAAGACAAGACAGGAAGCAAACACTAAAATCTAAGTAACAGAATGGTCAAATAGAAAATCTGCAGAAATGAAACATTGTAGAAATATATAGTTTTTTCTCTGGGTCACATGATCTCAGCTCCTACTAGTCTGAACTACAGAATTTTTTTTTTTAAGATTTTGTTTTTAAAGATTGTATTTATTTTAGAGTGAGAGCTCAAGCACGTGTGCGAGTGGGGGGAGGGGCAGGGGAAAGGGAGAGAGAGAATCTGGAGCAGGCTCCCTGCTGACCACGGAGCCCCATCATGTAAGGCAATTAAAATCCCCGTCCAATTATTCTAACACGTGTGTGTATCTTCATCAGATTCTGATGATGCTTTAGGTTATACTTCAGGCTCCTCGGAGTATGTTTTTTTATTGCATTTTTATCAGGCTTTAAATTTTTGCTGAAAGTCAGATACGGCATATCAGATGACAACAAATGCCGCCGGTGGATCTTCAGCATGAGTTTTTACGGTGATCTGCCTGACAGCTGGGCTGGGTTTGATGTTTGCTGTAGCTGTAAGTGCCAGAAGATTCCACTTCCTCCAGGGTCCTTGTTTTCACCTGCCCTGTTTATAGCGGGTTGCCTTAAGTACCTCTCTTCAAAGAGAGACCATGTCTCTCTTGTTGCTGTAATTCACGATTACGATACTGGGGTCCTGTCTGTTGGTGGTATGGTATAGTGGAGGAGAAGCATTCCAATATTATGGTTAAATCTCAGGGTTTTTTGTCCCTGGGCTGTGACCTTCCGTAGGTCTTTTCTTCCTTAGATGAGACAGGAAAGCTAGAGGGGGTGAAGTGGGAGGAATGTTTTTCACCAGCTGGGAAAAGCTCTGATAAATTCTTTCTTAACCACCAGAGTAAGCCTTCACTATAAAGAATGCTTTAGATATATTTCCCAATGGTGACTCTTCCACTCTCATCTCATCTCTCGTCTCATCACTAGAGACCTTTCTAGGTTCACCATAAGGACCTGATGGCATTTCTGGAGGGAAAGCCCACAAAAGCATGAGAGCTACCTCTAGGCAAAACCTGGAGTTCTTCATGCTCATTTTGTCCACACTGAGCATCTGGCAAGTTGTCAAAATCACCATTCCTACGTGTTTATGGCTCTGGTCGCTTTTGTTCTAGGCACACAGATTCTAGCTGTGACTCCAGATTCCTCTCTATCTCCATATTCCAGGTCCCATGACCTCAGTTCCCTGATGGGTCCGCTTTTAAAAGTTCCATTTTGGGGTCTTATTTTAATCTTGTGCATGATACCTATTGTAAAATCCACACCATGCAAAATTTCTTGGACAGATGTGTATATACACTTCCTTTGATTATAATCAGAAGTGAAATAAACTCAGCCCATTAAAAAAAGGAAGGGGGGAGAGAAAAAAGAGAGGGAGGAGGAGGAAGAGAAAAAGAAGAAAGAGTAACCTGTAAAAGTTCCAATTTCTCAATATCCTAGACACTGGCTGGTATAGTCTGTCCTTCCAATTGTAGTCATTTTAATAGTGGGCAGTGGTATCTCACAGTGATTTCATTTTTCATTTTCTTAAATGATTTTTTGTTGTTTAGCGAGAAAGAGAGAGAGAGAGAGAGAGAGAGAGAGAGAGAGAGAGAACACATGCAAGTGGGGCCAGGAAACAAAGGGAAAGAATTCCCAGCAGGCTCCAAGCTCAGCAGGGACCCTAGCTCAGGGCTTGATCTCACGACCCTGAGATCATGACCTGAACCAAAAGTCAATAGTCGGATGCCCAACTAACTGAGCCACCTTCATTTTTCATTTTCCTAATGATTAATGACATTGGGGATATTTTTATGTGTTTGCTTGCCATTCATACATCTTTTCTTGTGAACTGTGCATTCAACTTTTTCATCCAGTTTTTACTAAGTTGTTTGTTTTCTTACTATGGAATTTTCAGAGTTCTTCATATGATCTAGGTAGAATTACTTATCGTATACACTTTGCAAATATTTTCTCCCAGTCTGTGGCTTATCTTTTTGATCTCTTAACAGTACCTTTTGAAAAGTCTAAGTTTTAAATTTTAGTGAAGCACAATCTATTGATTTTTTTCTTTTATGCCTCACACTTTTGTTGTTACAGCGAAGTGGTCTTCACCTAACTGAATGGTAGAAAGATCTGCTCCTGTTTCCTTCTAGATATTTTATAGTTTTGGGTTTTATATCTACTTCTGAGGTCCACTTTTCCTGTTGTCTTTTCTCTTGTTGGGGACTTCAACTGCAAGTATAGTAGGCTGCTTATGCTCTTTTCATTTATTCAAATTATTTTTTTCTCTTTGGGTTTCCTTTTGGAGAGTTTCTATTGTTTGGTCTTCAAATTCACTAATTTGTGTTCTATAACATATGATGGCTATTAGTCTTACCAAGAGTATATCGATTTTTTATCTTATACAATGTAATTTTCATCTCTAGAAATTTTATTATTTTAAAGATATACTTATTTGTTACATAGAGAGAAAGAGCATCCAAGCAGGAAGGAAGAGCAGAGGGAGAGGGAGAGAGAGTATCAAGCAGACTCCCTGTGGAATGCGGAGCCTGATGCAGGGCTCAATCTCATGACCCTGAGATCATGACCTGAGCGAAAAATTAAGAGTCAGATCCTTAACTGACTGAGCCACTCAGAACCCCTAGAAATTTTTAAATTTTTATCTTTCATATCTCTACTTAATCTTTGAACATATTAAAACACATTTAATGTTCTTATTTTTTTTTTTTTAAGATTCTATTTGACAGCCAGAGAGAGCACAAGCAGGGAGTAGCATGCAGAGGGAGAGGGAGAAGATGTAGGGCTCCATCCCAGGACCCTGGGATCATAACCTGAGCTGAAGGCAGACACTTAACTGACTAAGCCACCTAGGTGCCCCACGTTCCTAGCTTTTAATTACAACACCTTTGCCAGTTCTGGGTTTTATTTTTCTTCTCTTATGTGTCATATTTTCTTGTTTCTTTATATGCATGGTAACTTTTTAAATGGTAATCTTTAATTAGATAACACTATGAATTTTACTTTCTTGGGTGCTAGATAATTTTGTATTCGTATAAATGTTCTTTTGCTTGTTCTGAGGTACAACTAGTTTTCTTAGAAATAGTTTGACTCTTTGGGTCTTTTTTTTTTTTTTTTTTTTTTAAAGATTTTATTTATTTGACAGAGAGAAATCACAAGTAGGCAGAGAGGCAGGCAGAGAGAGAGGAGGAAGCAGGCTCCCTGCTGAGCAGAAAGCCCGATGTGGGGCTTGAACCCAGGACCTGGGATCATGACCTGAGCCGAAGGCAGCGGCTTAACCCACTGAGCCACCCAGGCGCCCCTGGGTCTTGTTTTTGAGATTTGTTAGGAAATAGGGGAGAAGAATTTATTGTAGGGCTAATAATTCCCCGCATCTGAAGCAAGGATCTTCTATGTATTCTAGTTAAAGCCCCCCAAATTATGAGCTTTTCATCATTGCTGATGGGAGCATGCAGTATTCCCTACTCTATGTGAGTACCAGACACTATTTCTTCTAATTATTTTGGGCAATTCTTCTTGGTTATTAAGTAGCTTCCTCACGTAATGTGTTGATCATTACTCTGCTGCATACTAGAGCAGGGCCCTCTAGAGATCTACTAGATTTCTATTTCTGTGCAACTCTGTCCTATCTGGTATTTTGTTCTATGTTATAAACAAAAACCAATACACGTGAATTACTCAAATATCGCATCCTCATGTAGACAGGAAGTGATAGGGCTATTTGGAGCCAGATCACCCTTAGTACCTGTCAGACCCAGACCCAGCACCAGGGCAGCCAGCAAGAGGGTGGGGAGAATAACAGGTTTCATTTTTATGGTCACTTGAGTAATGGAAAAAAGTAGGAGAGTGGTCAGCCCTTAAATAGAGAATCTTTAGAGCTGAAGAATATGATAATAGATAAAAAATACACTCGAGGGAATGAATAGCAGATTAGATGATGCAGAGAACAAATCAGCAATCTGGAAGACAGGGTAGTAGAAATTAGCCAATCAGAACAGCAAAAAGAAGAATGAACAAATGAGGATAAATTTAAAGGCCTCTGGGACAGTATCAACTTAACATTCATATTATAGGGGTCTCAGAAAGAAAAGAAAGAGATAAAGGAGCAGAAAACCTATTTGAAGGAATAATGGTTGAAATCTCCCCTAACCTGGTAAAGGAAACAGACATCCAAATCCAGGAATCACACAGGGAGTCTCCAAGAAGATGAACCAGGAGCCCCATACCAAGACACATTATGAACAAAGTGTCAGCAGTTAAAGAGAGAGAAAAGTAACTAGTTTCGTAAAAGGAACACCCATAAGATTACCAACTGATTTCTCAGCAGAATCTTTACAGGCCAAAAGGGAGTGGCAAAATATATTCAAAATGCTAAAAGGAAAGAACTTACAACCAAACATGCTCTACTAGGAAGATTTCTGGACATGCAAAAGCTTAAAAAGTTCATCAACACCAAACAAGCCTTACAAGAAATGTTAAGGGAACTTTTTTTTTTTTAATATTTTGTTTATTTGACAGAGAGAGATCACAAGTAGGCAGAGAGGCAGGCAGAGAGAGAGGAGGAAGCAGGCTCCCTGCGGAGCAAAGAGCCCGACGCAGGACTCGATCCCAGCACGCTGAGATCATGACCTGAGCCGAAGGCAGAGTCTTAACCCACTGAGCCACCCAGGCGCCCTTAAAGGAACTTCTTTAAATTGAAAAAAAAAAAAAAAAAAGGCCATTACTAGAAATAAGAAAATTAAAAAACCTGGAAAAGGTAAACATATAGTAAAGGTAGTAGATAAACCACCTGTATAGCTAATATAAAGGTTAAAAGACAAAAGTAGTAAAATCTTCTAGACCTAAATTAATTTGTAAAGAGATACACAAAATAATAAGTTGTAAAACAGGATGTCAAGAAATAGGATGTCAAAAACTTAAAAAGAAGTGGCAGAGAGTAAAAATATGCTTTTAGAACACACTTGAACTTAAGTAATCATCAACAATAAAATAGATAGCTACACATATGTATACACATAGGATATATGTGAACATCATATCACAAAACAAATATGTATAATAGATACACAAAAAAACAAAGGGATGCAAACATAACACTAAGGAGAGTCACCAAATTACAAGGGCAATAAGTACAGATCAATAATTACTTTAAATATAAATGGACTAAAAGCTCCAATCAAAAAAAAAAAGTATCTGAATGGATTAAAAAAAATAAGGCTCATATATATGCTATCTACAAGAGACTCATTTCAGATCTAAAGACATACACACTGAAAGCAAAGGGATGGAAAAGATATTCCATGCAAATGGAAATGAAAAGAAAGCTGAAGTAGCAATACTTATATCAGACAAAATAGACATCAAAACAAAGGCTTTAATTTGGAAAACAGTCTGAAGATTCCTCAAGAAATTAAAAGTAGAGCTTCCCTATGATCTTGCAATTGCACTATTGGGTATTTACCCCAAAGATACAGATGTAGTGAAAAGACGGGCCATCTATACCCTAATGTTTATAGCAGCAATGGCCACGGTCACCAAACTGTGGAAAGAACCAAGATGCCCTTCAACGGACGAATGGATAAGGAAGATGTGGTCCATATACACTATGGAGTATTATGCCTCCATCAGAAAGGATGAATACCCAACTTTTGTAGCAACATGGATGGGACTGGAAGAGATTATGCTGAGTGAAATAAGTCAAGCAGAGTCAATTATCATATGGTTTCACTTATTTGTGGAGCATAACAAATAGCATGGAGGACAAGGGGAGATGGAGAGGAGAAGGGAGTTGAGGGAAATTGGAAGGGGAGGTGAACCATGAGAGACTATGGACTCTGAAAAGCAACCTGAGGGTTTTGAAAGGGTGGGCAGTGGGAGATTGGGGGAACCAGGTGGTGGGTATTAGAGAGGGCACGGATTGCATGGAGCACTGGGGATGGTGCAAAAACAATGAATACTGTTATGCTGAAAAGAAATAAAAAAATTTTTAAAAATTTTTAAAAATTAAAAACAACAACAACAACAAAGGCTGTACTGCCAGGATGTGTGCCTGGACTGCACCTGCCTTGAATCCAGCCATCTCATGAGGATCACCCTGTGCAGAACACCCCAAACTACTGCATTGGGCTCTACCTCAGCTCTAGCTGCCCTACATAAGCATGCCCTCAGCATACTGCTCCAGAGCCACCTGGTCCATGCCAGCCTCTGCTCCAGCTGACCTGACAGCCTGCCCAACTATGGAGCTCCCTGAGACACTCCAGTTTCAACCCACTTCAGCTTCAATCATCCTGCCAACATGCTTTTTGCACAGAGATCCCCTGGGCTGCCCAAGCTGCACACAAAAAAGCTTTAGCTATCCTGCCAGAGTATGTTTAGAATAGAGAATGACAGCACCACTCTAGGCCATGCCCATTGTTGCTTCAGCTGTCCTGTTAGGGCACCCTCTGCACAGCAAGGCCTGGGATTGCCCCAGTTTGTGCCTGTTTTAGCTCTAACCATCCACCAAGATGGCTCCAGCATGGAGTGCCAAGAAAAAAACCAGCATACAACAGCCCTAACTCCAGCTAGCCCTCCAAAGTCACTAGGCACACAGAATTTACACAGAGGATGCCCATCCATAGGACCATCCCCTCAAGTTTAGGATAACTAATTGTTCTGCCTAATACATAGAAACAAACACAGAAAGTCATGCAAAATGAGGAGACAGCATACATTCCAAACAAAGAATGAGACAAAAACTCACAAAAGGGCACGGATTGCATGGAGCACTGGGTGTGGTACAAAAACAATGAATACTGTTATGCTGAAAATAAATTTAAAAAATGATTTAAAAAATTAAAAAAATATATAAAATGTATCATTGAATGTCTAGATTTAAAAAAAAAACTCACAAAAAGAACTAAATAAAACAGAGATAAACAATCTGCCTGATAAAGAGCTCAAAGTAATGGACATAGAGATGCTCACTGGGATAGAGGGAACTGTGTGTATCAACTCAGTGAGAACTTAAACATAAGGAGAAAATAGAAAAAAAGAACCAAAGTTGAAAAGTAACTGAAATGAAAACTACATCAGAGGAAATCAACAGATTAGAGGATGCAGAAGAACAGATCAGTGACCAGAAAGATAAGGTAATGGAAAGCACTAATGCTGAACAGCAAAAAGGAAAAAAGAATTAAAAAAAAATGAGTATAGGTGTAAGTGACTTTTTAGACAACATCAAACGAAGAAACTACCACATTTCAAGGTCCCAGAAGGAGAAGAGAAAAATGGGCAGAAAACTAATAGCTGAAAACTCCCCTAATAGGGAAGGAAACAAACATCAAAGTTCAGAAAGCATAAAGAGTTCCAAACAAGATCAACCCAAGGAGGTGCACACCCTGACACATAAAAATTAAAATGTCAAAGATGAAAGATGAAGACAGAACTTTAGAAGGCAACAAGAGAAGTGTCTAGTTATAAACAAGGGAAACCCCATAAAGTTATCAGCTGATTTTTTTTTTTTTTTTGGCAGAAACCTGGCAGGCCATGAGGGAATGGTATGATATACTCAAAATGCTGAAAGAAAAAAAAAATCTACAACCAAGAATACTCTATCCAACAAGTTTATTATTCAGAATTGAAGGAGAGATAAACAGTTCTCCAAACAAACACTAAAGGAGTTCACCACCACTAAATTGGGCTTGAAAGAATATGAAAGGGACTTCTTTAAGTGGAAAAGAAATGGTTATAATTAGGACAAAACTATGAAAGAAAAATTTCCTGAGTAAAAGCAAACATACAGTAGAGTTGATCAACACTTTAAAGTTAATATGAAAGTTAAAAGTCAAAAGTAGTAAAATATATCTAAAAAACTAGTTCAGGAGAGTCACACATGAAAAGATGCAAAATATGACAACATATACACAAAATGTGTGGGGGTACCAGGGAAGTGAAAATAAATATTTTTAGAATGTGTTCAAACTTAATATACATGAATATATATATACTACGATATATTTAGGATGCTGTCTATGAACCCCATATAAACTAAAAATTTGTAATAGACACAGGATAAAGGGAAAGGTAAGCTGAACACTAAAGAAAAATCATAATTCACAAGGAAAAAGAGCAAAAGAAAAAAGGAAAAGAATGATGAAAACACCAAGAAATAATTAATAAAATGGCAATAAGTACATACCTATCAATACTTACTTTAAATGTAAACAGTGTAAATGCTCTAATCAGAAGACATAGGGTGATAAAATGAATAAAAAATAAACAAAACAAGACCCATCTGTATGCTGCCTATAAGAGACTCAATTCAGACCCAAAGATACATACATAAAGCCTGAAAGTGAAAAGATGGAAAAAGATATTCCATGTTAATAGAAATGGGGCAGGGCGCTGAGGTAACGGTACTTATATCAGACAAAAGAGACTTTAAGGCAAAGATTATAACAAAAGACAAAGAAGGGATTACATAATGGTAAAACAGATCAATCAAACAAGAAGATAAACAAGTGTAAATATTGATTCATGCAACATTGAAGCACCTAAACACATAAAACAAATATTAACAAGCACAAAGATGAAACTGACAGTAATGTAATAGTCAGGAAATCTAATAACCTATATATATCACAGGATAGATCCAGCCAGAAAATCAAAAGGAAATAGTGTATTTGAACAACATGTTAGACAATATCTGACCACAATAGAAGACGAAAACTCAGTTATAAGGGGAAAAAAGCACGAACATCTGGAGGCTAATCAACATGCTACTAAACCATCAATGAGTCAATGATGAAAACAAAGGAAATTTTTAAAAAATACCTTGAGACAAATTTAAGGGAAAACAAATAGTCCAAAATGTAATGGATGAAGCAAAAGCAGTTTTTTTTTTTTAAGATTTTATTTATTTATTTGACAGAGAGAGATCACAAGTAGGCAGAGAGGCAGGCAGAGAGAGAGGGAAGCAGGCTCCTCACAGAGCAGAGAGCCCAATGCGGGGCTCAATCCCAGGACCCTGAGATCATGACCTGAGCCGAAGGCAGAGGCTTTAACCCACTGAGCCACCCAGGCGCCCCGAAGCAAAAGCAGTTTTAAGAGGTTTTTGGTGATATGGGTCCACCTGAAGAAACAACAACAACAACAACAAAAAATAAAAAAAATCTAAATTTACACCTAAAGGACCTAGAAAAAAGACAAAATCAAGCCCAACATTAGTAGAAGGAAGGAAATCATAAACATGAGAGTAGAAATAAGTGAAATAAAGTCTAAATAACAATGAAAAAAAAATCAATGAAACTAACAGCTGGTACTTGGATAAGATACAATAATAAACCTTTATCTAGGCTCATTCTAAAAATATAAAATAAAATCAGAAATGAAAGAGGAGAAGTTACAACTGACAATCCAGAAATACAAAAGATCATGAGACTACTAGGAAACAGATATATGCCAACAAATAGGACCACTTAAAGGAAATAGACAAATTACTGGAAACGTACAATCTTTCAGGAAGGAGCCAAAAAGAAATAGAAAATTGAAAAAATTATCATGAAATTGAGCCAGTAATCAAAAAATTCCCAACAAATAAGAGCCTAGAAGCAGATGGCTTCACAGATAAATTCTACCAAACATTTAAAGATGAATTAGTAACTATCCTTCTGAAACTCTTCCAGAAATTGAAGAGCTCAGAACGCTTCCAATTTCATTCTTTGAGGCCAGCATTACCCTGATGCCAAAAATAGACACAGACACTACAACAAAATATTATAGAAAAATAGCCCTAATGAACACTTATACAAAATTTCAACAAAACATTAGCAAACCTGATTCAGCAATATATTAAAAGGATCATCTATTATGACCAAGTGGGATTTATTCCAGGGATGCAAGGAGAGTTCAATATCCACAAATCAATCAAAGTGATATACCACACTAAAAAAAAAAAAAAGGATAGAAGTAATATAATCATCTCAATAGATGCAGAAAAAGCATATAATTTGATATCCATTTATGATTAAAAACTCTCAACATGGCATAGAGAGAGAACAGGGAACATACCTAAACATAATAAAAGCCATAATGACAAACCCACAGCTAACATCATAATCAATGGTAGGAGTATGATGTTAAAAAACAAACAAACAGGGGCACCTGGGTGGCTCAGTGGGTTAAGCCTCTGCCTTTGGCTCAGGTCGTGATCCCAGGGTCCTGGGATCGAGCCCCACATTGGGCTATCTGCTAAGCAGAGAGCCCACTTCCCCTTCTCTCCTGCCTGCCTGTCTGCCTACTTGTGATTTCTGTCAAATTAAAAAAAAAAAAAAAATCTTTAAAATTCTTTAAAAAAAAAAACAAACAAACAAACAAACAAAAAAACTCAAAGTTCAGGAAAAAGACAAAGGCCACTCTTGCCACTTTTATTTACATAGTACTGGAAGTCCTAGCCACAACAATCAGATGCGCCCCTCCCCCCAAAAAAAGGAAAAATAAAAAGACACTCAAATTGGAAAAGTTAAGAAGGGACTATTTTCAGATGACATACTATATTAGAAAACCCTAAAGATGTCACGAAAAAACTATTAGAATAGAATTCAGTAAAGAAGCAGGATACATATTTAATACATAAAAAGATGTTGCAACTATACACTAATAATGAATTAATATAGTAATTATTATAGCTGTACCAAAAAGAATAAAATACCTCGGAATAAATTTAACCAAGGAGATGAAAGACTGGTACTATGAGAAGTATACGATATTGATGAAAGAAATTAGAGATGTTGCAAATAATGTGAAGATATACTCTGTTCATGGACTGGAAATATTAATACCATTAAAATGCCCATACTACCCAAAACAATCCATGGATTCAATACAATCCCTATCAAAATACCAATGTCATTTTTCACATAACTAGAACAAAAAAAAAAAAAAATCTAAAATTCATAGAAAACCACAAAAAAAACCCCGAAGAAGAGCAAAGCTTGATACGGTATCATGCTCCCTGCTTTCAAACTATATTTAAAGGTACAGTAATCAAAAGAGTATGATATTGGCAAAAAAATATACAGATCAGTGGGACAAAATAGATTCCAGAAATAAAACCATGCTCGTGTGGTCAGTTAATTTTCAACAAGGAGGCAGGAACATATAATGGTGAAATGATGTCTTTTTTCAACAAATGGTGTTGGGAAAACTGGACAGCTACATGCAAAAGAATGAAACTGTACGACTTTCTTATACCATACACAAGAATAAACTCAAAATGGATTAAAGACTTCAATGTAAGACTAGAAACCATAAAACTCCTTGAAGAAAACATAGCTAATAAACCCTGGGACATCAGTCTTAGCAATATTTTTTTGAATCCATCTCTTCAGGCATGACAACTAAAGGAAAATAAACAAACAGGACCACATCAAACTAAAATCTTTTGCACCATGAAGAAAACCAACCACAAAAGGAAAAGACAAAGTATGGAATGGGAGAAAATATTTGCAAATGCTATAAATGATAAGGGTTTAATATCCAAAATAAAGAACTCATACAACTTAATATAAAAATATCCAATTAGAAAATGGGCAGAGTAGACAGAATAACATTCTCCAAAGAAGGCATACAGATGCCCAAGAGATATAAAGATGTTCAATATCATTAATCATTAGGGAAATTCAACTCAAAACCACAATGAGATATCACCTCACAGCAATTGGAATAGCTAGTATCAAAAATACAATAAATAGGGGCGCCTGGGTAGCTCAGTGGGTTAAAGCCTCTGCCTTCAACTCAGGGCATTGTCCCAGGGTCTTGGGACCAAGCTCTCTGCTTGGCAGGGAGCCTGCTTACACTTCCCCACCCCCCGCCCCGCCTGCCTCTCTGCCTACTTGTGATCTGTCAAGTAAATAAATAAAATCTTATAAAAAGTACAATAAATAACAAATGTTGGTGAGGATGTGGAGAAAAGAGAACTCTCAAGCACTGTAGGTAGGAGTGCAAAATGGTATAGCCATTATAGAAAACAGTATGGAGGTTCCTCAAAAAACTAAAAATAGAATTACCATGGAGCACTTGGGTGGCCCAGTTGGTTAAGTGTCCAACTGCTAATTTTTGCTAAGGTCATGATCTCAGGGTCTGAGACTGAGCCCGGCATCAGGCTCTGTGCTCAAGTGGAGTCTGCTTCTCCCCCCATTTGCATGGGCTCTCTCTCTCTCTCTCTCAAATAAATAAAATCTTAAAAAAAAAATTATCATTTGATTCCATGATTCCTTCTCTGGGTATGTATCTCAACAAAACAAAAGCACTACGTTGCAAAGATATATGTTCTACTATGTATATTGCAGCATTATTTACAATAACCAATATATGGAAGCAACCTATATGTCCATCATTAGATGAATGAATAAAGATCGCCTCCACATGCACACCTGGAATATTACTTATCCATAAAAAAGAGTGAAATCTTGTCATTTGCAACAACAGAGAGACACAGTATCATGTTATGTAAAATAAGTCAGACAGAAAAAGAAAAAATACCATATGATTTCACTTATCTCTGTAACCTAAAAACCAAAACAAATGGGAAAAAAAAAAAGGGAAACAGACTCATAGATACAGAAAACCACCTTGTGGCTGCCACAGGGAAATGTGGTGAAGCAATGGGTGAAATAAATGAAGGGATTAAAATGTACAAACTTACAGTTACAAAATAAATAAAACATGAGAAAAAAAAACATACAGTATAGGTAATATAGTTAATATTGTGTAACTATTTTGTATGATGCATGAAAGTAGCTTGATGAATCATAGCGATTACTTTATAATGTATTTAACTGCTGAATCAGTATGTTGCACAAGCAAAACTAATATTATACACCCACTACACTTCAATAAATTGAAAATAGATTAGTAATCTTACACCTAAAGGAGCTAGAAAAAGAACAGATGAAGTCTAAAGTCTAAAGGAAATAATAAAGATTATAGTAGAAATAAATGATACAGAAACTAAAAAAAAAAATAGATCAATAAAAGCAGGAGCTAGTTCTTTGAAAAACTAATAAAATTGATAAACTCCTAGCCAGATGTATCAAAAAGAAAACAGAAAGGAAACAAACAAAATCACAAATGAGAGAGGAAAAATAATCAACACCACAGAAATAAAGAAAATTATAAGAGGATATTATGAAAAACTGTAGGTCAACAAACTGGACAACCTAGAAGAAATGGATAAACTCCCTGAAACATATAAACTACCAAAACTGAAAAAAGGGGAGAAATAGAAAACTTGAACAGACACATAACCAGCAAAGAAACTGAATCCGTAATTAAAAAAAAATCTTCCAACAAACAGAAGTCCAGGGCCATATGACTGCAAGGCAAGTTTTACCAAACATTTAAAGAAGAGTAAATACCTACCCTCAAACTATTCCAAAAAATAGAAAAAGAAGGAAAACTTCCAAATTCATTCTATGAGGCCGGCATTTCCCTGATACCAAAACCGGATAAAGATTCCACTAAAAAGAAAAAACTACAGGCCAATATCCCCGATGAACATGGATGTAAAAGTTCTCAATAAAATCCAATGGTACATTAAAAGAATCATTCACCACAATCAAATGGGATTTATTCCTGGATTGCACAAGTGGTTCAATACTCACAAATCAATCAACATGACATACTGCATTAATAAAAGAAAGGAGAAGAACCACATGATCTTCTCAATAGATGCAGAAAAAGCATTTGACAAAGTGCAACATCTATTCCCAATAAAAACCCTCAACAAAGTGGGTACAGCGTCCCCTGTTCACCAGAACCTGGTCCTTCAGGTGAGTATCTTGTGTGTGTTGCTTATACTCTACTCTTGTGTCTGAGTCACTTTTCCTGACTTTTAAAGCTCCAAGGTCCACGTCCCACTACTTACAAAAACTCATGGAATTCTGTCCCAAACTCGTGGAATTCAGCCCCAAACTCGTGGAATTCAGCCCCTCTGGTATGTATGTATGTATGTATGTTTGTATGTATTTTTATGAATCTATTTATTTATTTGACAGAGAAAGAGAGCACAAGCAGGGGGAGTAGCAGAGGGAGAGGGAGAAGCATACTCCTCGCTGGGCAGGGATCCCAACACGGGGCTCAATCCCAGAACCCGGGGATCACGACCCAAGCCAAAGGCAGATGCCAAATGGACTGAGCCACCAGGCTCTCCTCTGGTTTTAAAAGCCAAACATTATGGGGATTAGTGTTCCTTATGTGAGCTCCCTGGTACCATGGCCTGTTTCTCTGCCCTCCGTATGCACACGGTTCCCCCTCCTGCTGTCAGCTTCTATTAATTTTTGTTTAGTCTATTTTGTCTGATATCAGTGGCTACACTAATTAATAGAGACAAAGAACGTTTTATAAGGATAAGAGAATCCATCCATCAGAAGATACAGCACTTACAAATGTACACATATTTACCAATAAAGCCCCAAAACACATGAAGCAAAAACTATCAGATCTGAAAGAGAAACAGACAATTCAGAGACTAATTGGGGACCTCAATATCCCTAACTGTAATAACGGCTAAACCACTAAGAGAAGATCAAGAAGGAAATAAATATGTGAATTCCATTATCAACCAGTTAAACCATAAGACATTTTGAGAAGCCTATAACCAAGGACAGCAGAATATATTTTTCTAAAAAATACATGTAGATCATCCTCCAGGATAGATCATATGTTAGTCCATAAAACAAGTCTTAGTACATGTAAGGCAACAATTTATACAAAATTTGTTCTTTTTTTTTTTTAAGATTTTATTTATTTATTTGACAGAGATCACAAATAGGCAGAGAGGCAGGCAGAGAGAGAGGGGGAAGCAGGCTCCCTGCTGAGCAGAGAGCCCGAAGTGGGGCTCAATCTCAGGACCCTGGGATCATGACCTGAGCCAAAGGCAGAGGCTTTAACCCACTGAGCTACTCAGGTGCCCCACAAAATTTGTTCTTTAATCACAATTATAAATCAATTATTGAAGGAAATATGAGAAAATCACAATAATGTAGAAATGAAACACGTATTTTCAAATAACCATTGGGTCAAACAAGAAATCCCAAGGGGCTTATAATTTCATAAAGAAATCATGCAGCCTTCTGCAGCTGCTGCTCATGGACATATAAGCTGGTAGGCTTAGGTTTATGGGTCCCCTAGGGACTAGAACTAATGGAGAGAGTTCTCAAAAAGCTATACCCCAGAGCACAGCAGAGGGGAACTGAACTACCCCAAGTCTGTGTATGAGAGAGGTTATTAGTTTATGAGCATAGCTGTTGCCTGAGAGAGTGGGTTCTGCCTTTAGGCTCTCCCTCTGCTTCACTCCAGGTTGTTGGTATCTCCCAGAAAAAAACATGTGCACATGTCTGTTGCCACAGTTTATTTTTTTAAGATTATTTATTTGACACAGAGAGAGATCACAAATAAGCATAGAGGCAGGCAGAGATTAAAGGGGGAAGCAGGCTCTCTGCTGAGCAGAGAGCCCAATGCAGGGCTTGATCCCAGGACCCTGAGATCATGCATGACCTGACCCAAAGGTAGAGGCTTAAGCACTGAGCTACCAGGGCAGCCCTCCTGCCACAGTTTTTGAGGCTGCCACCCAAGGGCAACCCTTTGCTTGCCAGGTTCTGGGAGCCAGCAGGGCTTGTGTTCACAGATTCAACCAGACAGTAGCAAAGAAACAGTTCTTAACTGGCTACTGCCCCAGGGCTTAGTGCAGAGGGAGCACACAGAAACACCTATTTCCCATTCTTCCCCTGCAGGAAGTATATTTGAATACTTTAAAACTCTGCCTCAGGGTCTGGCCTCGCAGCAGCCAGAATTTAGATGCTGACTGAGATACTCCCATTGGGACCCTGACAAGCCTAGGCACCCATCAACTACTGGGAGCCACTAAAAATAAAGTAGGCTGCTTGGACGATCAAAAGTTTTGAGAGACAACCAAGAGCTAGGGAAGGGTTGAACTCTAAGGTTTATCTCCAACACAAGGCCACTTCCTCAAGACTGGAAAAGGTGGCTATTTCTTTCTCTCTTTTCTTTTTTTTTTTTTTTTTTAAAGATTTTATTTATTTTCTTATTTGACAGATCACAAGTAGGCAGAGAGAGAGACGGGGAAGCAGGCTCTCCGCTGAGAAGAGAGTCCGATGCGGGGCTCAATCCCAGGACCCTGGGATCGTGACCTGAGCTGAAGACAGAGGCTTTAACCCACTGAGCCACCCAGGTGCCCCAAGGTGGCTATTTCTATAATGCGTAGAAACCAACAGAGAGTCAAGGAAAATGAAGAAAGAGGACTATGTCCCAAATGAAAGAGAAAAATCTTATGATTTGCCTATATAGAATTCAAATTAATGGCCATAAAGATGCTTACCAAGCCCAGGAGAAGAATGGATGAACTAAGTGAGAAATTCACCAAAGAGATATAAAAATATAAGAAAGTACCAAAGAGCAGTTACAGAGATGAAGAATATAACAACTGAACTGAAAAATACAATAGAGGGGCTCAACAGTAGAGGAGATGAAGCAGAAGAAAAATTCCATGAACTCTAGCAGGCAGCAGAGGAATTCACCCAATGAGAGCAGAAAAAGAAAAAAAGAATGAACAAGAGAGAAGGTAGGCTAAGGAACTTAAAGGACAATATGAAACAGACAAACATGTGCATTATAGGACTCCCTGCAGAAGAGAGAAAAGGGGGCAGAAAACTTACTTGAAGAAATAATGGCCGGAAACTTTCTCAAACTGGGAAAGGAAATAAGCACCCAGAGCCAGGAATCCTAGATAATCCCAAATTGGGATGAACCAAAGGAGAACCAAGTGAACAATTTGGACAACCTAAAAGAAATAGATAAATTCCTAGAAGTCTACAACCTACCAAGACTGAATCATGAAGAAATAAAAGATCCTAATAGATCAATTAGTAGTTAAGAGTGCTCATATAACAATAAAACATGATTCTGGCCAGCTGTGTGTGACCTACTTAAGTATCGATTATTTCTTACATGACTTTTTTTTTTTTAAGATTTTATTTATTTATTTATTTATTTTTTTCCAGAGACACACAGAGAGGGAACACAAGCAGGGGGAGTAGGAGAGGGAGAAGCAGGCTTCCCACAGAGCAGGAAGCCCAATGTGGGACTCCATCCCAGGATCCTGGCATCATGACCTGTGCTGAAGGCAGACACTTAATGACTGAGCCCTTTCTTACATGACTTCTTATTATAGCTCTTCTTCCATGATAAATAAGTAACAGGGCAAATTACCCGGGGGATGCCATGATCAAGGAGTAAGGTCAAGTTTCTTTCAGGGGCGCCTGGGTGGCTCAATGGGTAAAGCCTCTGCCTTCGGCTCAGGTCATGATCTGGGGTCCTGGGATCAAGCCCTGCATTGGGTTCTCTGCTCGGCAGGGAGCCTGCTTCCACTTCTCTCTCTCTGCCTGCCTGTCTGCCTACTTGTAACGTCTGCCTATCAAACAAATAAAATCTTTAAAACAAGTTTCTTTTAGCTTAATAATGGACTATGAAACATACACCATTCCATATTCATAAAATGGTGGGTATTTCAGCAATTTTATCTCTTCTTTGGATTGCTAACAAATGAAGAGATTACTTAGAATTGTGATCTTGACCTTTAATTGAACATCTACTTTCAATGGATGTCAAGGATGAGATTATTGCCTAAACCAATCATTTTTCATCCCTGGCTTCATTCAAGTCCCTGGTAGAACTGCATTCTGGTATGAATGGTGGCATAGGCTACCTAGAGAATGAGCAGGTGAAAACACACCTTGCCATTACTATAGCTATTCAATGTGGAAAGAGGGATAGGCATTTCTCTTCTTTGAATTACTCCAAATAGATGGAAAAATTAGATCCATAATAATAGATATGTATACTAATATTTAAACTCTGGAAAAATAAATATAGATGAAACCAACTAATATGAAACTTGAAACATGCTAGCAATGGTTCTATTATATTTAAAAAGTTGGGGGGAATGGAAAGTGAGAAAAAACATTGGGATGACTATAAACAAAAACACAACATATCAAAGTTCATGGATGCAACAAAAACAGGGCTCAGAGGGAAATTTAGAGTTATAAATGCTTATATTAAGAAAGATCTCAGATCAATAATCTAACCTTTCACCTTAAACTAGAAAAAGTAGAATTAAACCCAAAGCAGGCGAATTGAGTACATAATAAATATTAGACCAGAAATAAATGGATAAGTAATAGAGAAAACAAAACCAAAACTTGCTTCTTTGAAAAGATAAACAAAAGTGATTTTTTTTCCCCCCCGATTTGGATGCTTTTTATTTCTTTTTGTAGTCTGATTGCTGAGGCTAGGACTTCTAGTACTATGCAAAATAGCAGTGGTGATAGTGGACAGCTCTGCCATGTTCCTGACCTTAGCGGAAAAGCTCTCAGTTTTTCCCCATTGAGAATGATATTTGCTGTGGGTTTTTCATAGATGGCTTTCATGATATTGAGGTATGTACCCTCTATGCCTACACTGTGAAGAATTTTCATTAAGAAAGGATGCTGTACTTTGTCAAATGCTTGTTCAGCATCTATTGAGAGTATCATATGGTTCTTGTTCTTTCTTTTATTAATGTATTATATCACATTGATTGATTTGTGGATGTCGAACCAACCTTGCAGCCCAGGAATAAATCCCACTTGGTCGTGGTGAATAATCCTTTTAATAGTCTGTTGGATCCTTTTGGCTAGTATTTTGGTGAGAGTTTTTGCATCTGTGTTCATCAAGGATATTGGTCTGTCATTCTCCTTTTTGGTGAGGTCTTTGTCTGGTTTCGGGGTCAAGGTGATGCTGGAATCAAGGTGATGCGGGCTTCATAAAATGAGTTTGGAAGTTTTCCTTCCATTTCTATTTTTTGGAACAGTTTAGGTAGACATACATAAGAAAAAACAGAAAAACTCAAATTACTAAAATTAGGTGTGAAAGATAACTACTTCTAACCTTAAAAACATAAAAAGGACTAGAAGGGAATACCATAAACTATCAGAGTAGATAACGTAGATGAAGGGGATAAATTTCTAGAAAGACACAAAGTGCCAAAACTAAATCAAGAAGAAACAGAATATGTGAATACACCTATGACAAAGAGATTGAATTAGTCATCAAAAAAACTCCAACAAAGAAAAGTCTAAGCCCAGATGTCTTCACTGGTGAATTCGTTCAAACACTAAAAAGAGTTAACACCAATCCTTAAAAACTCTTGCAAAAAATGTCTGAGGGAGGCACACTTCCCAACTCATTACCCGGATATAAAAACAGATAAGGATCTCAAGAAAATTATAGATCAATATCACTTAGGAATATAGATGCAAAATCCTCAATAAAATATAAACAAACTGATTCCAACAACATAGAGTAGGGGTTATACCCTATGACCAAGTAGGATTTATCCCAGGCATGCAATGTCGATTTAACATATGAAAAAAAAAATCAATACAATACAAAATATTAATAAAATACAGGATGAAAAAACCCATATGATCATTTTAATAAAGTATCTGACAAAATGCAACATCTTTTTATGAAACACACAACCACTAGGAAAAGAAAATTTTTTTTAACTTTGTCAAGAACATCTAAGAAAAACCCACAGTTAACTTCATACTGAACCAGCATGAACTGAAAGTTTTCCCTGCCCCAAAGATCAGAAACAAGAATGTCTTCTCTCTTGCCATTTTTTTTTTAAGATTTTACTTATTTATTTGACAGACAGAGATCACAAGTAGGCAGAGAGGCAGGCAGAGAGAGAGCACGGGAGGCAGGCTTCCCGCCAAGCAGAAAGCCCGATGTGGGGCTCGATCCCAAGATCCTGGGATCATGACCTGAGCCAAAGGCAGAGGCCTTAACCCACTGAGCCACCCAGGCGCCCCTCTCTTGCCATTTCTATTAAACATTGTGCTGGAGGTTCTAGCCAGGAAAACTGAACAATGAAATAAAGTAATAGGCATATAAACTAGAAAGAATTAAAACTACCTCCATTTTCATATGATATGATCTTGTTCACAGAAAATCCTACAAAACACACAAAAAATTATTAGAGCTAATAAATGAGTTCAACAAAGTTATAGGATACAAGATCAATATACAAAAAATTTGTTGTATTTCTACATACTAGCAATGAACAACCCACAAATGAAATCAAGAAAACCTTGTTCTACTTACAATACACAAGAGTAAAATACCCAGTAGTAAATTTAACAAAAGAAGTACAAGTCTATAAGAGACTCTTAATCTCAAAAAACAAACTTAGTGTTGCCTGGGGAGGGGGGAAAGGGAGAGGGTGGTTGGGTTATGGACATTGGGGAAGGTATGTGCTATGGTAAGTGCTGTGAAGTGTTTAAACCTGGCAATTCACAGACCTGTACCCCTGGGGCTAATAATACATTATATGTTAATAAAAAATTAAAAATTAAAAAAAGAAGTCTTGTATGCTGAAAATAACAAAACATCATTAAAAGAAATTAAATAAGACCTAACTAAAGGGAAAGATATTGCATGTTCTTAGACTGGAAAATTTAGTATTAAGATGACAAGACTCCCCAAATTGACTTCTGTATTCAAGGCAATCTCTATCAAAATCTCAGCTGCCTGTTTTGCAGAAGTTGGCAAGTGTTCCTGAAATTTCATATGAAAATGCAAGTGACTCAGAATGACCAAAACAATCTTGGAAACAAAGAACAAAGTTGGATTCTCACACTTCCAGATTTCGAAACTTAATACAAAAAGCTGCAGTAATCCAGACAGTGTGCATTAGCGTAAGATGGATTGATCTAAGGAATATAATTAAGGCTCCAGAGGTAAACCCGCACACTTATGGACAAAGATTTTCAAAAAGGGTACCCAGACAATTCAAAGGGGGAAAGAACAGTCTTTGACAAATGGTTCTAGGACCACTGGCTATCCGAATACAAAATAATGAAGCTGGACCCATTCCTCACAGTGCTTAAAACAAAAATTAAAAATGAGTCAATATGGATCAAAGACCTAGATGTAAGAGCCAAAAGCATAAAACTCTTAAAAATAGGCATAAATCTTAGTGACCTTGTATTAGGCATTGGTTTTTAAATATAACACTAAATGCATTACCAACAAAATAAAAATGCACAAATTGGAACTTATCAAAATTAAATACTTCCATGCTTCAAAGGACACCCTCAAGAAAGTAAGAGATAATCCAGAGAATGGGAGAAAATATTTTCAAATCATTGAAGTGATAAGAATCTAGTATCTAAAATATATAAAGAAGCATTTTACCTCAACAATAAACACACAAATAACCCCATTTTAAGTTAACAGATATGAATATTTTTCCAAAGAAGAAGTACAAATATCTAATAAGCACATGAAAAGATACTCAGTATCATTAGTCTTGGGGAAATGCAAATCAAAACCACAATGAAATACCACCTCACACCCACCAGGATAGCTATTAAAAAAAAAAAAGAAAAAGAAAAACGGATGGTAAAGATACGGAGAAATTGGAACTCTTATGCATTGCCAAGGTACGCTACTTGGAAAAAGTTCGGCAAGTTCCTCAGAAAGTTAAACACACTTATCACATAACCCAGCAATTATACTCCTAGGTCCATACCCAAGAGAATTAAAAACAAGTTCACACACACAAAAATCTATACATCTGCATACAAGTATTTATGATAGTATTATCTGTAACAGCTCTAAAGTGGAAAGTACTCAAATGTTCATCAACTGAGGAATGGAGAAAGAGATGCGGTGTAGCCATATAAAGTAGTATCATTCAGATATGAAAAAGAATAAGGTACTGATGCAGGGTACAACATGAATGAATCCTGAAAATATGCCAAGGGAAAGAAAAACCAGGCCCAAGAATCCATACATTATAGGACTTAATTTTGTGAGATGTCCAGAGTTGCCAAGTTCACAGAGATGAAAACGGGTTAGTCATTTCCCAGGACTTGGGGGGGGGGGGGAGAATTGGTAGTAACTGCTAACAGGTACTAGAGCTTTTTTTGGTTGGATGAGAATGTTTTGGAATTATATAGTGCTGAGGGTTGCACAACTCTAAATAGACTAAAACCACTGAACCGTATACTTTGAATGGGTGAATTTAATGATATGTGAATTAGATCTCAATATTTTAAGAAGACTGATCAGACCATTCTTCTTCTCAAAATCCTCCAGCAGGCTCATATCTCAGAGAAAAAGTCAAAGGAATACAAGGCTCTGTAAAGCCACGCTCCCCACTGCTTCTCTGACCTCACCTCCTATCACTCTCCTACCTGCTCATTCAGCTCCAGCCACACTGCCCCCTTTCTGCTCTTCAAACCTGCCATCACACTCCCGCCACAGGGCCTTTGCACTTGCTTTCCCCTCAGCCCTGGAAGGCAATCCTCCACATACTGCACAATTAACTTCTCCAGTTGCTGAGGTCTGTGCTTGAATGTCCCCTTTTCAAGGAAGCCACATGCCCCAACACTTCTTATCCCACATCCCTGCTTGCCTTTTCTGTATTGGTCACTATTTCATATACAGCATGATTTTCTTATATATTATTTATTTGTCTGCCCATCCCTTTAGAACATAAGCTCCATGACAGCTAGGGTTTTTATCTTCTTGTTCACTGCTATAGATTTCACACTCTACATGGCACACAGTAGGAGCTTATTAAATATCTGCTGGGTGATCACAGAATGAATGAATGCCTACAAGGGTAAAGAGTTTAGAGGACCCATCCTGAGAATCAAGAATTTTCAGGTTCAAACAACGGACATACAAATGACTTCGGGAATAAGTTTTTTTTTTTTTTTGAACATGGGGTCCTGCCTGTCACCAAAGAGTTGTTGAACCCTAAGAGCAGACAAGTCTTTTCTGATACCTGCTAGTTAATCATCATAAGCACGCAGGAAAGCTGCAAGCCCCAGGCTCGCTCTTTGAGCAGAGGAGGCTGTGAGCCTCGACCACCTTCTCATCTCTGATCCTTCTGTTTCAGCTGTACTTCTCACTCCGTTTCATAGTGACACGGACTGCTGGCTAACTCGCTCTCTCCCTGGACATGTGTGCTTTGAGTCTGGCTAACTCTGCAGACTGAGAGATATTCTGGAAGAGCCCGAGGATAGGAGGAGCCCTCCTCTAGCAGGAACTCCTTACTGGCTGACCTGGTAGCCCCCCACCGCCCACCCAGCTCCAGAAAGCCTCTCTGTTGTACTTAAATGGGCCTTCCATAGGAGCCCTGCAGGAACGCACATGTTAGCGAGCATTTAAGAGGAGGCTCAACAGACAGACTTTTATGTTATTTTTAACTTCTGGTTCATTCCCTTCAGTGATTCAGCCTTTCTTTGACTATGAACTTGAAACATGAGAGAGACAAATTTCCTAGGCTTCTGAAAAGTCATAATGCTTTCCAGAAACTGAGTCTTCGCATGAAGAAATCCCTCTGTATTTCTGCCATTTAGATTCTCTATTTTGCAGATAAAATAGCTTTTTGCTGTGTCTGTGTAGAGAATGGCAGAAAAGATCGGAAACTGAGAAAAAGTTGAAACAGCAAAGCCGGGGCACCTGGGAGGCTCAGTCAGTTAAGTGTTGGACTCTTGGTTTCCACTCAGGTTATGATCTTATGGGTCCTGAGATCAACCCCGAGTCAGGCTCCACGCTGGGGGTAGGAATCAGCATGGGATTCGCTCTCTCCTCTCCCTCTGCCCCTTCCCACCCGCTGTGCATTCTCTATCTCCCGGTCTCTCTGTCCATCCCTAAATATAAATTTTGAAAAATGCAAAAAACAAATTTATAATAAAAAATCCTTGTTCTTTCATTGCTAAGCCTAATGGCAGTACCTTCTCCCACTCAATGAAACCAGGAAACTCAAAGTCAAACTTGACTCTCCAATCGGACGCTATGGAAATTCTGTCAGTCATGAAGTCACTGCTTTGATGCTGTTCCAGCAAATTTTCCAATTTTTCCTAACCATATGGATCTTGAAAAAGAATTACTTCCTGCTCGCCATCAAAAACTGACACTGGGGGGCTCAGTATTTGAGAGCAGACTACTGTTTCACCATTATTACTCAGCTGACACTGGAAATAAAACCTGTAGTTCTGCCTACGTCCTGCAGGCTCCCATGGTGCTGGGCTAGCTTCTGCCTTGTACTAAGGAAGATTTGACTCTGAATATCAGCCCTGTCACTTTCTGCCTACTTAAGGCTGGATATGGTTTTGGAATAACTTGTATCAGTTTGTCTCTAAAATGGGGATAGACTGATACCTCAGAGGGTAGTTCAAGGGGTAAAAAATACCAAGCACCTGAAACATACCCATTAATATATCCCCCAGCAATTTAATTCTTTATCTCCTCTTTCTTTAAAGATTTATTTATGTATTTATTTATTTGAGAGACAGATCACAAATAGGCAGAGAGGCAGGCAGAGAGAGAGAGAGAGAGAGAAGGAAGCCGACTTCCTGCTGAGCAGAGAGCCCGATACCGGGCTCCATCCCAGGAACCTCAATTCCAGGACCCTGGGATCATGACCTGGCCCGAAGGCAGAGGCTTTAACCCACTGAGCCATTCAGGCACCCCATCCCCTTTCTTTCAAACAACCTCTCCCATCCCTCTCCTGGAAGGCAGACCTAATTGATTTTGCCATCGTCATGCTGAGAAACCAGAAGCCCCAAATCAGAAGCTCTGTACCATCCACCTTACACAAACTTCATGGGGGAGGTCACACTATTTCCCCAGCTGAGTGTTTCCCAAAGGGGGTTCTGTGAGCATAATTTGGTCTGCGAGTCACTCTCAGAAACAAGTTGCCATGAGAAATAAGAAATGCTCATTGTTGTAGCTTTATCTTGAGAAATTACAATACACACTAGCTCAGGAAAGCCCCTTGTGTATAACAGCTTTTGTTGGCCTTATTCATCTCAACTCCCTCGCACTCATTTAGCAATAGTTCTGATTTGGAAGTTTGAATTGGAGGAAGTACATTCTCAGCTAATATAGAACAATCTGCCTTTACATGCCATGCATATGACACGGAAGTCCGATCTAGAAACAGATTACCATCATAAGGCATGGTAAATGCACGGGGTACTAGAGACCCATAGATTATCCCACTCTAGGGAGCTCCGTTACTGCCCCATTCCTCCTAAGGAGACATTTCTCTCTGCATCCAAACTCCGCTTTCTAGAACAGCTGATACTAACGAGACTGCCGCAGAAATAAACTGGATTTAAAAACACGTGGACCCTTTTGGCGGAACAGAACAGGAGCAAAGGACGAGGCTGCCCCCAAGTGGGGAACCCACAAAGAGCAGCGACCCTTCCTATCGGTTTACACTTCAGGTTAAGGAACTGAAGGGGCTCTGCCTTTCCAGCTCCAAGAACTCCCCCAAGCTAGAGAGCTGCTGGTGAGGAAAGTGGGTGCAGAGTCTTTTACCACTACGAGGTGCTGTGTTGGGGGGGGGACGTTGAGAAAAAAAGAACAAGCGAGCCCGGTGTTCCCCCAACCTCCCTACCCTATGTAGCACCTGGTTAAATCCAGATTCCGGGTCCTCGCTGCAGAGATTTTGATTCAGCAGGTCGGGAGTGGAGGCCTGGGGTCTGGGTCTCTAACCCGTGATTCTGAGTTGAGAAGCAACTTTCTGTTTCCGGTCCCCGGCAAAGGCCCAGCTCTTGAGGGTCAAAGGAAGTCAGTAGCTTTATTCCCTTGGCAGCTTCCCAGCAGCCACTGCCCGACCCTCCCACCTGCAGCGGATCAGCCCCTCTGCCGCGGTTTCCATGGCGACTCAGCTTAAGACTAGTTTAAGACCCGGCCAGTTTCACCTGTTTCACCCAGCCCGTTTCACCTGTCTTTCCCAGCGCCCACCACCCTACGGAGAAGGAGATTCGGGTCCAGGACAGTCAGGTTAAGAAGTATCTTGTTATTATTGCCACTACTATTATTATTGATTTGAATATTTTTGTGCCTTATTTAAAATAAGCGTTAAGAGTTTTTTGTTTTTGTTGGGGGGGGGGTTGGGGGAGAAGAGGAATACACGCTTTCCTAGTAGCTTTATGTAGCATTTTTACCTTCAGTTCAAATGCTTGGGACAGACTGACACCCCCCCACCCCACCCCCCACCCCCGGCTGTGAGAATCTGGGATTTCTACTTGCCTTAGCGATTTATCTTTGCACGGTCTTCCTGTGATGCACGAGGGCACTCAGGCCTATGGCTTATACATTTGTTCTAGTAAGCGGCAACACCAAGGAGATTACCAGAACCTGGACTTTTTGTCCCTTTCAGTCCTGCCTTTCTTTTCAAGGGCTGCTGCTTCAGCTGAACCAGATGGAGGTCAGTTTCTCAGGGCCACAAAGTGGGAATGAAAACTGTGCGATCAGATACATCTGGGTTGAGCCTGGTAATTCTAATCAATGAGCCCCAGTTCATTCCAGTCAATTTCCTTTAGAAGAGGGTCATAGCCTCGAAAAGTGCTGGGTTTTCTATTGTCAACCCTTAGGCCTGAGCAAACCCTTAAAATCTGCCAAAGTAGCTAGCTGGTATGTGCATTTTAGCTAGTGGGTCCTAACCCTCTGGCTGGGGGCTGGGTTGGGTGTTACCTCTTATTTTTGGTTATTGATAAAAACCACTGGAGCACTTCTGAAATGCTTCTTTAGGACAGTCCGAGATGCCTGGAGACTACGTGGAAATCTAGGCATCTCAGGAAACCAGTAGATTTATAGAGTAAGTGCCTCAGAGGAGAAGTGGAGAACTCTAGGAAGAAGTGTTGCTTTTTCCTTTTCTCAGTAACCCAATGGGGAATTATTATCTCCAGTTTAGCAAAGATGAGAATAAGGGACAGGCAGGGCTAGGTGACTAGAGTCAAACAGAGGGTAAGTAACCTGGCTCACAGAAATCCCAGATTTGGAGAAATGTTATAGACAAGATATTAACCAGAGAGAAGGGAACTAACATCTACTTTGTTTGTCCTTAATGTTATAGACAATGTATTTACCAAGTTCCTTGTTCCGTTTTCTACAAAAGACTGACCATAAAAACCCTTAGGGGCAACCCATTTGGGACTCCTCTCACTCTAGAGAGCTCCTTTCCTTTGAGTTCTTCTCTTCACTTAGTAAACTTTCACTTCACTTCATTCTTTTTTCCCCTGAGAATCATTCTTTAACTCCATGAGACAAGAACCCTGCAACAAAAGGGAGGCACAGAGAATTTCAGAAACTTGCCCAGTGGTGGAGTCCAGAATTAAATCCACTCGGGGTCTGGCTTATGAGCTCACACTCAGTATTCTAAATTTAAGTTCATTTTCTTTGTTCATAATGGAGCTTTATTCAAGCCCCATCCCCTCATTAATTTAAGCAAATTCATCCACTCATTCAACACTGAGCTGTTTCATTGTTGTCTCTACCCCTTCACTGTAGTTCTATGGGGACAGAGATGATCACATCCATTCTGTCCTACAGAAGTCTCCCAGGAAAGTTTGACAAATGAATAAACAAAAAAGAGAACAAGTGCTTCAGAGTTTTTGCATTTGTTGTATAAATTAAGAGGAACAGGAAACACAACTGAGCTTTAAAATTACTTCTTATGGACCAGGAATCTGGAGTAAATATCCCCCATTTATTTCTATACCATGAGATAGGGAGGTAACTGTTTTTCTACCTTTTTTTTTTTTTTTTTAAATGAATGAAGAAACTAGGGCTAAGAGACACTGATCACTTGTGGAGCTAGAATTTAAAGTATGGATTTTTTGCCAGAATCCCAAATCCACAATTTTCCCACATACCACATTGCCTGCTGGAACATCTAGAATGATGTAGTAGTGGCTAAGGAGAAGGTAGAATTTTTTTTCTAAGTGACAACTGAAAAGTGAAAATTGGACTGTGATCGTGTTTTTCTTTAGCCAGTCAATAAGCACATGAATGCTGAGAGAGGGAAAACATGTAAATAAGAGAAACGTGCTGTGGCCAAGAGAGAGCCCCTCCTTTACTGTTGTTTCACTTGGGTCCTGGCTTAGAGAATCCTTCAACTTCGACATGAAAATGGGGGCTGGGAATAGAAGCGTTTTCTCATTTTCTCTATCAGCTCTTTCCATCATAGGCTGGCCTGAGATGAAATTGCAGATTATTTTGTTTTATTTTAAACTAAGAAGATACCGTGTAAGCACAGAAATGGAACAGTGGGTTCTGATGGATTTGTGGGGGATACCGTTTGCTGTGGAGTCTATAGTACCTTTAAAATTTGTGTTGTGTTTCCAGCTTTATCTTCCTGGAAGATTCTCTTGTGTGTTCTAATAATTTATCAGGGTACTCGTGTTTTCGGTTGAGGTGAAGCCAAACTCCATTTCCGGTCTATAACTGAAACCCTTTCTACTTTTCCCAGCTGTTCATTTAATATGGTTAACATTTTTGTTTTCTTCTCTCCCATTTGATTGCCATTTATTTTATTCCTCTCTGCTGGCTCTCTTAATGTTGCTAGTTTTTGTGCTAACCGTCTCCTCCCTGCCCTTGCCTTGCCTTGACTTCCTTCTGCTCTGCCTCCTGGGGCTTTGGGGATGGCAGTCCGTTAAGCAATCCTGTTGGCTGCCTTGGAGAAAACCAGCATCCTCTTACGCCTGTAGATGGCACGTGCAGACTGCAGTCCTTGGAGGGGCTGGGCAGTAGGGCTGAGTTCTTGAAAGATTTCAGTGGATTGCAGGAAACAGGATTGAAACAATGATGCACTGGGGTCTTGAAAGAAAGCTTGACATTTATCAAGGAATGAGAAACAGACCTATTAAGTGGACATCTGTTATCTGTGTAGACTGCCACTACGAGTTCTGCACCCTACTCTGAAGTCATTGCCGGCTTTGATTTTAAAACTTTTTTTTTTTTTTTCCAATTTGGCTTCAGATGTTTTCTTTTCCATGAGCAGGCCGTCCTGTTTGTATTTGAATTAGTCACTTGTCATTTTGGGCTATTCATTGGTTATGTTAGTGCATGAGCCAACTAAACAATTAAGTTATTATCCAAGAGTTAAGGGCAAGAACTCTGACCCTTCCACTTATGAGCAGTGTGACCTTGGGCAATTTACTTGGCTTCTTTGTGCCTCTATTTTTAAAGCATTAAGTGCCTTGTGTTAGCAATTATTGTTATTGTGATTACGTGGTGGTCCATAGATGCCTAGGATTGATCATGATATAGGCATAGAGATAGCCCATACACCTAAGGGTTTTGTTTTGTTTTGTTTTGTTTTTTGTTTGTTTTTGTTTTACTTTTAAGTTATTGGATTTGGGATTTCTGATATAATCGACATATAATTTCCTGATAGTGGTGCTCATGCCATCATTATTTATGGTCAAAAACCTGTGGAAAGAGGTTCCCTTAAAGGTTCCCTTTAAGGTTCCCTTAAAACTCACCCACTACTGCCTGTGAGCATAGCTGTGGTCCTCCTCTCTCCAGATCTGAGTGTCCATCTCTAACAAGCAACAGGCACCATTGACCTAGGAAAGAGCCAAGTCCTCTTACCCCACTGTGGCCCTAATAATGCTCTATGTGCATCACAACAAAAATAAGGTCAATGCAAGGCAATACAAAGGCTCATTTCCGTAGTCCCAGTATCTCACTCCTTGTTGGGTTAGTCCAGTGCTGCTAGGGTTTGTGGGGCCAGCCTAGAATGAGTATGTTCTTGACTTCTAAAGAGAATGGAGAGGGGTGAGGGACTGTGGAAGAGACAGAGTTTTTCCATTCTTCAGCTCTGCTAGCATAGGACCAACAGGCTTTGGGGGACTTTTGGTTGTTGCTGAGAACAATTAGTTCAGTACCCCAGTAGAATCGTGGCTACCTTTACCTGCTCGGTCCTGTTGGTTGACCAGTTATTTATGGGGCAACTTCCATGAGGATAAACATGTTCTTGGTGCTCTACGCTTTCAGCATACAACGTGTGTTCTAAAGGAACTTGGACCCTAGCTTATCAGTGTTAGGTCTGTAATCAAAAGAACGAGACTGATACAAAGCGAAGGTCAAGCAAAGCTTTATTTCGCTCCAAGCATCGAGAATCAAACTGACCAGTCAGGGCCGTCTCTTACAAAGAGGTGACCCCTCCCAGCCTCATAGACTAACTTTTATAGAACAAAGGCCATGTGGTTGAACCTGGCCACACACAGGTGGCCAATGAGATTGCAACATACAGAGAAAACTGCATAGTCATGCTAGGTCACACACGGGTGTCCAATTGAATTTCAATTTACCCTAGTAGATATTTGAACTAGCCTATCACCTTGGTCAGAATTGGCGCCCAAAAGGTGGGGCCCACTCTCCTTGGTAGCTAGGGAGATACTGATTGGATGTCTCCACCTAGCCTGACCCACCATTGTATCTGGGCTTTGTTACCTGGGACTTGTTTCCCCGACTTGCTTTTAAGTAAGTTCCTCTGGGAGGGGCAGGGTCAATCTAAGTTTACTGCATAAACAACAAAATGGCTCCCTCTGGCTAAGTAGGCCCTTACAATCAGAGAAACCACCTGTGGCTATCTTACAACATCAATGAAGCCAAGGAGAGACTGAGGAACTGTTCCAGATTGAAGGGGACCAGAGAAATATGAGAACTAAATGCAAATTGTGAATCAGAAGTGAATTTCTTTCTTAGAAAGGACATTGTTGGGACAGTTACTACACATGAATGGGGTCTGGGAATGAGAGTCATAAGGTGTCAATGTTACTTTCCTGCTTTTGATGGTTTTAAGTTATGAAGGAAATGTTCTTGTAGAAAATCTACACTAAAGTATTCAGAGGTGGTGGAGTACCAGGTGGGCAACTTATAGGGGGAGGGGAGGTGTCTTTGAACTTGGAGTAACAACCACTCTGGTGTGCTTGGGACAGTCCCAGTTTTGGCATTGACAGTCCTGTGTTTGGGAAACCTCTCTGTCCCAGGAAAATGATTGGTCACCCTGTTTTTACTGTGCCGGCAGCTGTTCTGGAAATTTCAGTTGTTTCAAAATAAATGTTTTGGTGAAAAGTAAAATAATTCAAGTAATAACAATTCAAGTGACTCCCGCAAGGATGGTTAAAGAAGCAGTACGTGATTCGTTTCCAAGCAATAGGACAGATAGGAAGCAGTGTAATGGGCAGAAGTGATCACAGTCGGCAGGACCCGCCAGGGGCAGGTGAGGGCCCATGTGCAGTCTGTGAGCTCCTCATGGTGCCCCCCCATGCGCCATTGTGTGCGGTGGATCCTGCACCCCATGGTCTGAATCCAGCTGACCTTGACCTTGTTGCTTAGTTATTCCATTCTTCAGTCTCCTTGTCTGTAAAATAAGAATGCTGTAGAATGTGGGTTTCCAACATTCTGGGAGAGGCAGAACCCTTTCCAGAAAGGCAGTCTTACTATTTCAGAGGCAATGGAACTGCTCTAGTTGAAGTGTATGACGTGTGTGCCGTCCTGCCAAACCACTGGCCTCACCCAAGCCTGCTACCTTGTACTCTTATCTTCCCTGAAACCCTGGGGCTGGAGGAAATGTAACAGAAGGCACTGAGCCGGAAAATATTTCTTTGTTATTTATGATCATCTTTTTTTCTCTTCACATAGTTACTATTTTGTATGTGTGTGTGTTTGTGTGTGTATGCGGTAAGAATACTTACAATCTACATTCTTAGCAAGTTGCAAGTATACAATTCAGTATTATTAATTATAGTCACTGTACTATAAATTAGATCTCTGGAATTTGTTAATCTTATAGCTGGAAGTTTCTACCCCTTGACCAATACCTCTCCATTTTCCTACCTCCCAGCCCTTGGCAACCACAGCTCCTCTCTTTTTCTGTGAATTTGACTTTTTTGGAACCCATGCCTAAGTGATTTCATTTGGTGTCTGTCTTTCTGTGTCTGTCTTATTTCACTCAACATCATGTCCTCTAGGTTCATCCATGTTGCAAATGGCAGGATCACTTTCTTTTTATGGCTGAATTATGTGTGTGTGTGTGTGTATATATATATGTATATATACATATATATATATGAATATATATATGGATTATATATATATATTAAAATTTTTTTTCTTATCCATTTATCCATCAACACCTAGGCTGTTTCCATATCCTGGCTATTGTGAGTAATACTGCAATGAACATGAGAGCACAGATATTTTTTTCAAGATACTGATTTCATTTCCTTTGGATTTAGACCCAGAAGTGGGATTACTGGAACCTACAGCTATAGCACTTCTACTTTTATTTTTTTGACAGGAAACAAACAAACAAAAAATGAAAAGGGAATCTATGGAGTGGGAGAAAATATTTTCAGACCATGTATCTGATTGAAGTTAATATCCAAAATATGTAAGGAACTCATATAAGTCAATAGCAAAAAATAAAATAAAAATAACCTGCTTAAAAATGGACAGAAGCGGCACCTGGGTGGCTAAGTGGGTTAAAGCCTCTGCCTTCGGCTCAGGTCATGATCCCAGGGTCCTGGGATCAAGCCCCGCATCGGGCTCTCTGCTTGACAGGGAGCCTGCTTCCCTTCCTCTCTCTCTCTCTCTGCCTACTTGTGATCTCTGTCAAATAAATAAATAAAATCTTTTAAAAAAATGGACAGAGGATGTGAATAGACATCTCTTCAAAGAAGACATACGATGGCCAATATATGAAAAGATGCTCAACACCACTCATCATCAGGGAAATGCAAATCAAAACCACAAGACATAACATCTCACAGCTGTTCAGATGGCAGTTATTAAAAAACAAAAGACAGAAGGTGTGAAGAAAAAAGAACCTTTGTGCACTGCTGATGGGAATGTAAATTTGTGCAGCCACTATGGAAAACAGTAGGGAGGTTCCCTTGCCTCCTAAGATGGATAGGTCCCTTTTCCTTAGAAAATTCCATGATGCAACTATCTGTTACTTTCAGGACAGACATGGTATCTTCAGGAATCATTTCTCAAAGTGCATACATGCATGTTTAAGAGAAAGTGTCCATTTAATACTATATAGTATCAGCATTATTTGTATGACACTATAATTTGTCAGTTAGTAACACCTGGGAATGCATTTATTTATGAGATTGATTTTCTATTGGGCGGAGAGTCAGATCAGCCTGCAGACACTTAATGGGGTTGGAGAAGGGGAAGGTAGAGGTGAAGTCTAGGTCGATGGAGCATGACTATTTGAATATAAGGTCCTGGTCCCAATCTGAAATTTTTTACTCCAAAAACAACCCGACAGTCATTATACTTTTAGGATAATGATTAAGAAAATTCACAATGTCAAAATACTTCTCTGGGCTCAGAAGTTGTTTTTATGTGACCCTGAATTCCAGGGTCATTTGTTTATTGCCCAGGCCATTGTCACATAAGCTCACATAAAGATTCTTCAACTACTTGTAGTAACTGACTCACTCCACTTCTGGGCTTCTGCAGCCTTCTGCTTGGGCCAGGAGTCTTCTGGCTAAATTTTCTCTTATCTGGAAGCCTCCCCACCTGCTGTTCTGTCTGCTTGGAACATTCTTCCCTCCGTTCTCTTGGCTGGGCTAACTTGGTACAATCTTTAGGTCTCAGCTGAGATATTATCTCTCCAGAAGTCTGTTGATAGGCCTCTCCAATGACACCCCAGCATCTTGAGCTCCTATGGTTAGCCGGGATGATGTTCTGCATGGGGACAGAGGGAGAGTTAACCCCTATTGACTGGGAAATAGTCGTATTCAGACACCAGTGAGGATGAGACATTTCCTGAGAGGCCACAACTCTGCCACACTTCTGAAGGAAGTAAGGTTTTAGAGGAAACCAGACAGAGCTCACCCAGAGTTACTTCTGGACTCCACTGACTGATAGCTCAGAGGAGGAATGTTTGGATGAACCTGGAGAAAGTAAAAGGACACCTAGAAGGTATGTTCTAGGCAGGAAGTGTAGAGGGTTCTCAGAAATTGCCTTGTCTCCCACAAGTGACCACATACTAGTGTCGAGAACCATAGGGCTAAGTGGTTCCCCTGCCCCTAGGGGTGCATCCTGCAGGCTAAAGTCAGGAAGGTGTGCAGAGGACCAGAAGAGTCCCTTCTGAGGACCACCAAGGGTGTCACAGTGCAATTCAAGGCTGACAGTTCCAGAGGTGAAGAGCCCATCCAGAAACTTCCTGAGGGTCCCAGTATAACCCCAATCACAGCTCCAGTGGAAAGAGGAAGGAATCAGATAATGTGGGGTTCACTTTAGGGTCCCCCAAACTGATATTAACCACAAAAATGAATGGAAACATGCCATCACAGAGAGAGTAGAAGGGACTATTATGGGGAGAGTGCCAAGAGGTGGTCAGAACAGAGTCATGCAGAGTTCTACTAAAAACACTCCTTCTTTGATAACTCAGAAGCAATTTGATCTAACACATTCTGAAAGTTATTTGGACCCTGAAGTTGTCTGCCTTTCAATGAATGTGGCAGAGGGCTCCTTGGAGAATGCTGCTTTTCATGGATGTTCAGGTGTCAGTGTCTTCCGTGGGCCCAGCACAGATGCACATGGTGCCCATGGCAGCACTTGGTTTGACCAACTGCCACCCCCTAGGACAGAGGGCAGATCAGTACAGGTGCCCTAAGTGGTCACCAAACAAGGAATTCATGAAAAAATGGAAAAGATGCTGCCTTCAACCTTACCCTATTTCCAGAGGTACTTCTATAACTGGTTTGAAAGGATCCTTTCCATTCCAAGATGATGGTGATGAGCAACTGTGTACACCAGAGCTAGAGGCCAATGTGCTGGAGACATATTTCTATTACTTACGTATGTTGAATGAGATCAGGAATGTCTCTTCAGAAAAGAGGAACTCCTCTTTGCCTTTCAGGGGCCTAGAATATATGAATCAGAGTCCGTAATCACACCTTCAGAAGGGAAGGGCAGGTCCAGAAGGGCCAGCCTGGACAGAAAGACCAAGCGGTGGAGAGATGGGGGTGATAGCATGCAGCTGTAGAAGGTGAAGGGGGCCCCCATCCCCAAGGACAAGGCTGTGCCAAACATGCAGCTCTGGAGGAGGTCTGGAAGAGAGAACTTCAAGGCATCTATGGTATGAAATCAAAGCTGGGGAAAGGGTTTCATGAGCATCACATTTGTTGACACTTGTATCACCTATCATGTGGCCGCTGGGGATAAGCCACAAGCTTCTGGCTTCATCATATGCTTGATGTATTAATGTATTAATTCTTTGCTTCATTTTCCATAGATATAAAATGGGGATTGTCTTGGTCCCTCTGGGCTGCTGTAACAAAAATCCCGTTGACTGTGAGGTTTAAACAACAAACATTTATCTCTCACAGTCCTGGAGGCTGGGAAGTTCAAGACCAAGGGTTCAGCAAATCCAGTGTCTAGTGAGGGCCTTGCTCCTATATCTGTGCTATGTCCTCAACATCGCAGAAGCAGAAAGGGGAAGCAAGCTCTCTCATGACTCCTCTAAGGGCACGAATCCCATCATGAACCCCCCCATGACCTCATCTAACTCTAATGACCCCCATGACCTCATGTAACCCTAATGACCTCCCAAAGGCCCACTTACTGATACCATCACATGGCAGGTGGGTCTCAACATATGAACTTTGGGGGGACACAAGCTCTCAGTCCATACCAGGGATAACTCGAGTATAAACTGTCGAGATATTATGCAAATATTAGCTTTATTTTGGCAGACCAGAACAATTAGCTAACTAAAAAATAACAGAAAATAGTTATTTGGAAAGAGCAAAGTGACAGCATTCTTTTTGGCTGAAGAGATCTCTCTCTCAGGTGACTGCATTTTTTATGAGCAGAATGATTCTATTCATTATTCTGCTGTCGAGTAGTTTGTGTGGAAATAAACATTTTATGCCTTTGATGTAAAATACATTTTAATAACCTAGCATTAGAAAATAGAATTTGCCTCTCCAATTTGAGGGCTGTGTAGACAGAAAATGATTAATACATTTTCATTTCATAGAATAAGCTCAGATTAGGAATTCACAATTTTCTAGATCTTTATGCAAAAAAAAATTCTTATTAGAATTCATTCTTTTTTGGGTTTTTTTTTTGGAACAAGGTTACATGATTGGTTATAAACAGTAATAAAATAGAACACTCGGAAGCTATTTTGAGATACAGCTGAAATGGGAGAAGATACATATTAAAGTAGGCTTACAATATTCTTATAAGATCTGGGAAGCTGAGTGGCATGATTTCCAGCACTGCAGATTCTAGAGGACACCTGTAAAATCCAATCCATGTGCTTAATATGAAACATGATGGATTTGTAACTTTTTATTTTGTACTTTTAGGGAGGTTATGTTCTACTTCCCTCAAAATGACATCCAGAATGGTCAGCTATGGGAGAGATCAGGAAATGGTCCAATATTGCATGTTCAGCTCATAAATGTGGAGATGTGAAGCCAAGGTTTGACTTCCCTTCTCTCACATAATATTAACATTTTAAATAGCCAAGTATCAGTATGGGGAATCTTCTGAGAAATTAGTTCATACTCTAGCTTATACAATGCGGTAAAATCAATTATGTATTGGCGGTCTACCATGGCAAGATACAGAGTGTTATGATAGACACAGAAGGGAAGAAGAGATAGTTACTCTAGAATATGAAGTTCTCTAAGAGAAGTGCAAATAAAATGCTTGGAGAGCAAAAGGAGAAGTTGTTGTGCTGGTGGAATCAGAAAAGGCTTCCTTTACTTCATGGTAAGTGAGGTTTTGAAGGATGGGTAGGAGTTTAACAGGTAAGAAAAGGAATACCAGGGGTGCCTGGGTGGCTCAGTCAGTTAAGTGTCTGACTCTTGATTTTGGTTCACGTCATGATCTCAGAGTTGTGAGATGGAGACCTGCATCCCCAGTGTGGAGTCTGCTTGAGATGCTCTCTCTCCCTCTCCCTCTGGCCTCTTCCCCCACCTTTCTCTCCCTCTCTAAAGAAAGAAAGGAAAGGAAAGAAAGGAATACCATTTGGTGGAAATAGCATGACTGTAGTCAAAGATGTAAGATACTTGGAATTTTTTTGAAGGAGTAGTGAGTTTTCTAATACATTGGCTATATTTGGATTATTTTGTTTGCAAGTGATGGAAACACTGCTCAGACTACTGAGGTAACAAAAAATGTATTGGTTTGCATATTTGAAGATTTGTTATGGTTTCATCTAGCAATTCAGTACAATGACATCAGCATTCAGCTTCTTTCCATTTCTTGGCTTTGCTTCCAAGATGGCAAAAACCCTCATCCATCTTTCCTATTACATTTGGCTATGGGGCAAAACTGTGTAGACGTGTCTCCTAAAGCAGACTTCTCCAAAGAGTTCCTCACTTGTTTTGTGACCTTGAACCAGTGCCGGAATACAGAAGCTGAAGTCAAAGACTTGAGTAGAAACTATGGTCTTGCCACTTCTTGACTGAGTGTCTTCGGTTGAGTTACTAAAACTCTCTGAGAGTCAGTTTCATCACTTGTAAAATGGGTATGATATTTATCTTGTCTATTTAAAGGGTTATTGTAAAAGTTAATTGAATAAAGTATATGGAAGTACTTTGAACATTACCAAGTGCTGTGTACATGTAAGATAGGATTAGTAAAAGTAATATTAATACTATGTGTATTTGATAAATCCCAACTTCTAGAACTGTCTTATCTTTTTAGTATATGTTTACACCCCTTTTATAAAATAGCCCCATGACTATCTTAACAGTCCTCCTCCTCTTCCTGAAAGCAGTGAATGTTTACAAAGTACTTACTTTGTATGTGCTAAGCATGTTTCATGCAGTGTTTCATTTATTCCTTCCAGCAGTCCATTTTACAGAAGAGGTCACTGAGATTAGGGAGGTGAGGATCTCATCCAGGTTCCCCTGGTTAATACATGGTGGAGCCAGTGCCCAGCCCCATCTGAGAACTCTTGCTTTGAAACCCTCCAGTCTACTTTCTCTGCAGACTGATTTTCTATAGTCCTGTAGGTCATTAACACCACGTTTCTTAACCGGTTCCTGTATATGCCCATGCCGCCACAGCTTTAAACTCCTGTATGAAGGAGCCTGCAGTAATCTCTTCTGGTTTCCAGTTGTCCTGAATGCCACCCCCAGAATGTGACTGTGAACTTTTGGTTGAATATAATTTGATATGAAAGCAGCTGTATGTTGTGCCACGTTGACGTATCATTATGTTAAATTGCAGCCACTGTTTTCCATTAGATATATGTTCCCATGGTTGGTTTGAGCTTCCTGATGTAGAATCCATTTTTCTTGCTTCATCCAATGTCTTTGGAGAGTGCAAGTGATTTAATTCCTGAAATGAAATGTATCAAAAGCACCCAAAAGTTTTCCCTTGGGAAGTTTTGGTTCTTGCCAATAAAATCTGTTGTCCCCCTCAGCTCTTACGTTCCATAACCAGTGGAAGCACAGGGCTTGAAGATTATATCTTACCCTCAGACGTGGTCTCTGGACTCCAGACACAGGCCTACATCCTCCTGACTGAAACAGACACCCGAATGTTTCACTGGAGCTCCATATTAGGCAAGTCTAAAACTACAACCATGGGTCCCTGTTCCCCATCCCATAACAGCCCTTCCCCTCTGTAGTGTCTTCCATTAGTGCCTGGCACCCCTGCACAACCAGCTGTCCGCATCAGAACCCTGACGGCCATCCTGACTCTGCCCCCTTCTTTACCTTCCATTGTGGTGCCTTCCAAATCCCACGAGTCTTTGCCTCCTGAATATTGTTGATTCTGGCTGTTGTTCTTCCACTCATACTTTGACCCTCTGTTCTCCCTGGAGGACTATAGTAACCTCCTACCTTGTTCCCCATAAATACTCTGACTCTCACTCTGATCTATTCCTCCTACTGCCCTCAAAGTGATTTCTTTTTTCAAACATCTTAAAAGGTCACTCTGCAGTGGACTGCCATTGTCCTTAGAGTGATGGTGACCTTCACTAACACATCCTCTGGGCTCAGCATGGCCCCACACCTGCCTCTTGCCCTCTTCACTGCAGCCACAGTGCGTGCTCGGTGCATTCAGTCCCTTGGCCACAGTGCTCTTCCACCCCACCCCCGCCGCCTTTCCACTTCCCTCCGCACCACGAGCAACTCACCTGGATGACCACTCCAGAGTTGAGCTTGAAGCCCCAGGGCCGCTCCCCACCCCACCACCCCCAGACTAGATCAGGTCTATTAGTCTCTTTGCTCTCAAGGCACCCTGTTTTCTTCTTTCTAGGAACTTATCTAAAATAGAATGAAATAGAATGTAAGGAGAGTCTACAAGGCCAAGGTCAAGTCTGTCCTCACTTGGAACTAGCACTGTGCTTAGCACTTCATAAGAGCTCAAGGAGTGCCTGGGTGGCTTAGTCAGTTAAGCATCTGACTCTTGATTTGGGCTCAGGTCTTGAACTCAGGGTCGTGAGTGCAAGCTCCATGTTGGGCTCCATGTGGAGCCTATTTAAATAATAATTGGGCGCCTGGGTGGCTCAGTGGGTTGAAGCCTCTGCCTTTGGCTCAGGTCATGATCTCAGGGTTCTGGGATGGAGCCCTGCACCTGGCTCTCTGCTCAGCAGGAGCCTGCTTCCCCCTCTCTCTGCCTGCCTCTCTGCCTACTTGTGATCTCTGTCAAATAAATAAATAAAGTCTTTGAAAAAAAATAATTTAAAAAAAGCTCAATATTTATTTATCGAATAACTGAGTAAATAAATGTAAAGTTTGTGGAAAGCTGGCCTCATTTTTAGTGGATTGCTGTGATCTATCAACTCTAATATATCTATGTATTTTTTTTTTAAGATTTTATTTATTTACTTGACAGAGAGATCACAAGTAGGCAGAGAGTCAGGCAGAGAGAAAGGGGGAAGCAGGCTCCCTGCTGAGCAGAGAGCCCGATGCGGGGCTCGATCCCAGGACCCTGAGATCATGACCTGAGCCGAAGGCAGCAGTTTAATCCACTGAGCCACCCAGGCGCCCTATCTATGTATTATATGTGTAATATATACACATGACTATTATATGGTCTCTATATACATTTCCATTTTTGCTAGCTTAAAGAATTAAAAGTTGGGTCCTTTGAAGAAACAATCCAGATGACAATATCTTCCTCTTTTAAATACTGCTTCTTTTTAAAGCAATTTCTGTTTAAAATTTTTCTAAAATACATTACAAAAGCTCTCTGTCATTTCAACGTATGCTGGTCATAGTTAAATACTTGACAATTAATCTTCATTATTACCTATAGTTCTGTTTGCCCTTTTATTATTATCATCTTTCTCACCCCTGAATCATTTTAACAGTCTTACTATTATGTCTTTTTCCTAGCCTTATTTTCCTTCCAATCTGCTTTCGATCTAGAAATTAATTAAACATACTTGTTAAGCTTGTGCATTAAATAAGAGTTAATAAGGCTTTGAGTGAAAACCTAAGGAGCAATGTGCATGGTTCTATGCAGCAGAGTGATTTTAGCTTCCTCCGTGTATGTCCTGGGCTGGCTTTTGGATGCCCAGAATAGTCCGAGGTCTGATAATCTGGGAAGAGAGATATTACCATATTTATTCATGCATTTAGGAGCTAGAGTATTTAAAATAGAATGCAAATCATTTGATAAATGGGATTGAAGAGAACACAAACCAAGCATGAAATTGCACCAAGTCATTTTCCCTATCTACATACTAAGTAGAGCTAGATCTTCAGGAGGTAACTAATTTGTTAGGAATGAGGAAGTAGAAAAAACATCCCATTAATATCTACAGTTACCCAACTGCTATATGTTGGCCCACATGACAACTCACATTTTATTCCAAAAACATTTCTCAGAATTCTATTTTTTTTTAAATTATGAAATGGAGCTAGATTGCTTAAGGAATTGCCCCCCACCCTGTTGCCCTGGAATCTGATTAGTATTTGGAGGTGTCTCCCTTAGCAAGACTTCTGCAAAGAGAATACCCAAGCTATGATGATTTACAATTATTTCAGCAAGATATGATGCTAGGAAGATACATCCTTCTCTGCTGTGAATCTTGAATGGGCCATTTCTTAGCATTCTGCTGCATGTTTTTGGTGCAGTTTGAGGCTGAAGGAAGTACGCTATGTGGAGAAGAACCTCATTCCAGACAGAGACCTGAGGCCGGTGGCCATCCCATCAAAGTCAGAGTACAGTCAGCTGGTTTAACTTAGCAGGCAGGTGTCTTTCTTCCCCAGCTTCTCCAGCATGGTCCCAAACCTGTGCAACTGATGGAAGTCAATGACCTTCTAGGAAAAGGAGGGCCATCCTTTCATCAAAAGTCTATGAGTAGCTGCATTTCCCTGTTAGAACTTGGCCTCAAACATGTTCCAGAGAGTGAAAGCCTTGAAGGACAGAGTCCTAAATTCCTTGGACCCACTTCTAGTGTGAAGTCAGCTAGAGATCATGTCTGAGGTGGCTTCGTCCCTGTCTCATTGCCTTGGTAGCCCTTAAGTAATTTCTAGGTCTTTGTACTTCAGGGAACATGAATAAGGGGAACATTTCATCTTAACTAATTCATGTAACAAACATTGAGTCCCTGTTATGAGCAGACACTGCCTCAGGCACTGGGGACACACACACACAACAAAACAGATAAAAACATCCCTCCCCTCATGAAGATGACAATCTAGGGAGTGAGGCAAAAATAACTCACACAAATAAGTAAACCATGAAATGTGGCAGCTGACAGTAAGTGTTCAGGAGGAAAATAAAGCAGCAAAAGGGGATAGAGAGTGCTGGAGGGGGTGGGATTTTAAATATGGCGGCCAGGGTTGTCCTACTGAGATGAGGATTAACTGAAGAACTGAGAGGAGGCTCTAGGGGAGGAGGTGAACAGGGGCAATCACAGGCATGAAGGCCCTGATCGGGAACCTTCTTCTTGGTTGGGTGTGCATGAATCTTTTTGGAAGACTTTCCTGCATCCATGTGGGTACGTATGTGTGTGTGTGTGTGTGTATCCTTAACACACGTACACAAATGCCACCATTAAAGAGCATACTGTCTGCTATTTCTTACTTAAGCACATCTTAGAGGTCCTTCCATACTAACAGGTATGGCTCAGTCTTTGGCGGCTCTACCGTGTTCCATGTTGCATGTGTGATATGTGTAGTTAATCAGTTCCCCATGAATGTACCAGGCTGGGGCTTGTTCCCAGCCCACCTCTGGGTCTGAGAACTAGAGAGGCACTTTCCCTGCCCATTTCTTTGTTCTTTTCTGTCACCCCTACTGGCCACGTGGCGTATCTTGGCGTCTCTCTTGCCAACTCCGGGGTCCTATCTGCTCTCATCCTTCCTTCTGACCTTTGGTTCATGAAAGACCTGTCCTCCGTCCTGCTACCTTCTGAGTCCTTCATACCGTGTCAGCTTTTCCTGACAGGTGTTGTCCTGTCAGTGTCTCCTTTGCTCCCTGATTTAGACGTGGGAGGAAACTCTTTGTAAGAGGATTCAGAAGTGCCTTGTGCTGACCTGTCACCCATGGCTGTGGGTGTCACTCTTTGACGTCTTGGGCTTCATTTCTCCCTGAGCCTGTACTCACCCAGAATCTCAGTGGGGCCTCAGCAGCATTGAACACGACAGTCTCATTCTGACCTCTAGTGGATGACGCTGTTTCAACACGCAGGCTGCCCATGTAGGTGAGCGATTTCCCGCTAGACAGGCGGCCTTAGTCAGTAGCTGTGTGCACGCTTGCTTTTGCTGAAAGTGCGTAACTCTCCCTCTCTCTTTTTAAAAGATATTGTTTATTTATTTGTCAGAGAGAGAGAGAGAGAGAGAGAGAGAGAGAGGCACAAGAAGGGGGAGCAGCAGAAGGAGAGGGAGAAGTAGGCTCTCCCTTGAGCAAGGATCCCGATGCAGGACTTGATCCCAGGACCCTGGGATCATGATCTCAGCCAAAGGCAGACAATTGACTGAGCCACCCAGGTGCCCCAGTGCAGAACTCTCTAGAGCAGATCTCTAACAGGAAAATAAAACTGACTTTGCCCTAATATGTTTTCAGGGGTCAAGTGCTATTTTGTTTTGGGTTTTGTTTTGTTTAGTCTATCCAGATGCCTCCAAAATGTATGGGGTGGGGGTGGGGGGGAATGATAACTTCCCAGCCCCCAACTCGCAAAACTGTAACCTGGTTTTGTTTCCTGACCTAAAATCCTGCCAAACTTTGGAAGAGGGTTGTATCTTTTTTCTCTTGCAAAGGTCTTGGAAATAGTTGGGGAGTCAGCAAGCAGAGTAATTTGAGATGAAAGCGTCTCAGGGCTCAGACCAGGTGTCTGACGTTTGTAACTTTTGGATGAGTTCTTTGTGTGCTGACCCCTTTGTGTGGCAATCCTCTTTGCTTCTTCCATTGTCTAAAAACTTTAGGTGTCTATTTCCATGGCAAAGTGTTTTCTGTTTATCCCTTTCCTCTGCCTATCTGTAGGTTGTTAAATTGTAGGGAAATAGAGAGCTACTCCTTCTGCCTTTTCTCATCCTTTGGACTTTGCTTTTTCCATCCCTGTCTACACAGGAGGCCACAGGGCCCCCAAACACATGTAACTACAGTGGGCTCAGGGAGGGGCGTGCTGAGGGGGGCATGGCTTTAGCTACCAGGCCTGGCGAGCAAGTTTATTCGGCCTGAGACACTGGATTGAGGTGAGTGGTAGTTGGTAGGAGCCGGACGGAACCTGAAATTCACTAATTGGCCTCCTGATCTCTATGTGTGTCACATTAACTGGCCCAGTGGGCTAATAAAGTGGGGCCACTGTCTGGGGTCTGCCAGCAAGGCGCCTGGCATGGGGGTCCATCCCCTATGAAAATGTGCAGGGTGTGGAAAGTGAAAACCTTCCAAATTTGCATAAGGAAAGAGCTTTCCCTATGCATAATAAAAGGAGCAGAAACGGTTGGCATTGCATTTTTTAGACAGTGGAGAGGAAAGGGTGAAGTCCCTTACATTATCTTTTCCTAAATTATGTGTTAGGTTACCTGTTTGCTTTGAATATAAGTGTCGTGTACTCATAGATTTCAGGTGGCTCCTTATTTCCAAATTATATGTCTGAGGGATTTAGCGAAGAATATGTTTTCTGGGGAGTCCTGACATTACGTAGGAAAGGAATGATAAACTGTGATCACTTGATTATAAATAAATAGGTCCAAGAGATCATTTGTTCCTGGAGCATCTAAGAGATGAGAGAGAGATTTTGTGAGGTGGGCGTGGGTGCGATGACTTCAACGAGGTGTATACTTGAACTCGCAAACTACAATTCTCTCTTATACACAAGAACAAAGCAGTGCCCCCATCAACCGGCTGAATTGTTTCCCTGTCCTTTTGTTGCTGAAGATCTCAAAGTATTTCCAGACCCAGCTGGGCTGAAGCAGAGGACAGACTTTCCACTGGGACTCCCCGCCCCGCCAGTGCTTATGCTGTTGGTAGATGGCCAAGTAGTGAATATGCCAAGTGGTCAAATCTGCCAGATGGGAATAAAGAGAGAAATCTCATGTGCCAGACCCAATTAAAATGGAAAACCCGAGGGCGCTGATAGGCAGGGGTGAAGAAAAGGGAGCTGGGTGCATGACATGCAAACTGTTCTCATGTTAGCATCGTGTTCTGTTAACTCTGTGGTCTCAAAAATAATTTCCAAAACTTTCCTTCAGAATTCCTTATTAGGGAATCACCATTGACCACCACCAGCATCACTTGGGTACTCTCTGTCACTTTTCTTCCTCTTGCCACCACTCAAGGGAACAAAGGACAGGCTCAGCCCAGCTGCTCTGTGTGCCCATCAGAACCTCGGCAAAGACCCCTCTCCAGGTTGGTCTTTCTGTGGCTCCCAAGGGCTGCGTTTACACAGTATCGAGAGATGCTTCGTGAAGAGGTAGAACGACTCTTGTGACCAGGGAGTGCTGGGTCCCAGAGGCCGACTGGGGCCATTTCGCTCAGTTTTCAGTGACAGCTGTCACAGAACAGCAGCTCACCCCTTCCTGTCTGGGGAACGAACCATTCTTCACCAGAGGAGCACCTCTTGAGAATTTTCGTCATTCCAAGAACTGGTGAAGATTTAATTGATGTAACGGGATTAGATTTCCAGGTCTGCGGTTTGCTTTTTGGCCTCTCAGCTACGATAAAGACTGATTAGCACATATCACCACCTCGAGGAAACTCCCACTGGGATGTCAGAGATCCGGGGAGGCAATAATTAACACCGCTTTTTTCCCTTCCCAATTATGGGAGGACAGGAGTCAGACAGAGAGAGATGAAAAAACCATCTTTATTATGCAGTAGCGCGGCTGTGGTTATGGGTACGAGCTGGCCTCAGACTCAAAACGCAGATAGGCTTTAATCCCATATCGCATTTAGGGGGCTTTACAGAAAGGTACAAAATGGGAGGTACAGGAGGTACAGCGTCTCCACATTCTCAAGAGGCCGGCAGTAGGCCAAGGACTGCTCTCTGCCCTCTCTCCCACAGGACTTAGTAAGGCTGACATGGACGTGAACAGGAGCAGGGCGTGCGGGCTCACCTGGACCCACAGAAGCCAGAGTTCCACTTTCTACGAGTGACTTAGATCATTCTAGCTGTGCAGGCCGAGACTTACAGTCCGATCCAGGTGCAGAGTTACAGGAGTCGGAAAGGAGTTCCCACTGATCATAGCTGTTTGTAAGGTAGTCCTGAGGCGGGCTGGGTCTGTGTGGCGCTTTCTGACACTGATGTTCATACTTTCTTCACTATTACTAATGGATCGTGTCTCTGATTGAACTCCTGATCCTCTCCACCCCAATCTGATCCTGCACCCGTCCCCATCTCGGTCAAGTCCAATTCTGCGAGCCAGTGGTGCAGACCAAACACCTGGGAATCCATGGGTCCTTCTTTCTTCCATGTGCGACTCCTTCTGCCACCACCCCGGTCCAAGCCATCATCATCTCTGTCCTCGGTGACCGTGGGAGCCACCTAGCTAGCCTTCCTGCTTTGCCCTTTACCTTCCTACTGCCCAAGACTCCTATCAATAGGCCACTTTAAACTTGACAGACAGAGTGGCCCCTAAGAAAAAAGAGAAAGGAGAGGAACTATTCCTCCGTTCAAAGCCCACTAATGAGCTCCCCCTCATTCAGAGGGTTGTCCTCTCCTGGACCCCCTTCCCTCCTTGCTGGCTCCCTCTAGGTAGCCTGCTTTGTGTGTTTCTAGCACTGCTAGCCCTCCGATCTTTACATATTGGTTCCTGCTTGGGATCCTTATTCCCCTGCAAGTATGTTATCTCGATGAGGGAAGGAAGTCTGGTTTTCGTGTGCCTGTTTTTCCACTGCTGTATCACCAGTGCCTGGAACAACTAGTATATGAGGTAAATACATACTTGTTACCCAAGGAACAAACGAATGCATGAATGACTGATTGACATGCCTTAGCAGCATGACCAGGGTGCACCTCCTCATCCTGAGACCAGCTGTCCCCACCCCACACTCTCTCCTGAAGGCATCAGGGACTGCTGCCTCTGCTCTTCTGTCAGACATGTTGGAAAGAGAGAGCCCTGACGGGGCTGAGGAAACTTAGTTTCCTCTTTCAAAATCACCGGATAATTCATTCTGCCTCTGAGTGGTAGAATGAATGGTTCAGGGTCCAGGCGAACCCATACACCTTGGCTCTTACTCATGTCCAGGGTAGAAAAATTCCTCAAACTGAAGTCCCACCACACAGAAGTGTGAAGTCCCAGACATGGGACAACCATAATTCAGTAAGAAGATGCTGGTGGACCAAGTCCATGCTCCAGAATGAGCCTTCAGGGGAGGCCAGGCCTGTCACAGACAGCTAGCTGGAGTGTGATCTCTGAGCACCCAACCAATGGGGAACACCAGTGCATGGCTCTTCTTGTCTGACACCGTTCTCTGATCAAAGGAAGCCAGTCTCCGTGGAGAGATGACTGTTTGTAGGGCTGGGGCACAGAAGGGAAGGGGGTTCAGGAACATCCTGCAGCAGCAGAGGGTAAGGAATTGTTCAAGAAACAAAAGGGTGGACACATTAAAGGAATGCAGGAGCCATCCCACCAGAGCTGACCAAAGCGGGAACAATTTGAGCATGAAAATCAATAACCTAATTAGAACTGAAAGTATAAAATATCCATGAGTCCATGCTGATAGAAATGAATGAATAAATCAATCAGTGGTGGAGAAGAGATTACATCTTTCTTACAGAAGAATTTCAAATAATTTAATATTTGTATTAATAATTTATATAATATGCAGGTGGAGAGTAAGCTCCCCTCCCCCAATTCAAGACTGGGCTATACTTAGTGACTTCAGAGTATGGAATGGGCGGGGGGAAAGTAATCTTACAGTTGCAGAACTGGCAAGCTCGACCTTGACCAGGTGGTCAAGATCAGCGTTATCAGTGATAAGTCATGGTGATAGCCGGTGGTCCACGGTATTTAAGAAGAGCACTTCACTGGCGCGCCTGGGTGGCTCAGTAGGTTAAGCATCTGACTCTTGATTTCAAGACTCAGCTCAGCATGATTTCATGAGTCATGAGATCAAGCCCAGAACTAGGCTCCGTGCTTAGTAGGAATCTGCTTGAAGATGCTCTCCCTCTGCCCATCCCCCACCTCATATAAATAAATAAATCTTAAAAAAAAAAAAAAAAAAAAAGCCCTGCAACTCTATAGTCTTCTTCTCTAAAGACCAGAAACTCAGGTTAACTGTGAGGAAAATATCAGATAAACTCAAATCAATAAACATTCTACAAAATATTTGACCAGTAGTCCTTAAAACTGTCAAGGTCATGAACAAGGGAAGTCTGAGAATCCCTCGATCCTTCGCAGGTGATAGGAGCCTAAGGAGATCTGATGACTGAACGTACTGTGGTGTTTTGGATGGGATTCTGCGACAGAAAAAGGGCCTTAGTGGAGAAACTATTAAATTCAGAATCAAGTATGGAATTTATTTAATAATAATTTGCCAGTGTTGGTTTTTTACTAATGCCAAATATTCCATGGTAATGTAAGACATTGACAGGCAAAACAAAGGGGGGATATAGGAACTAGAGACCTCCTTTTTTTATTTTATTGCCTTTGTGGCTTTTCTGTACATCTAAAACTATTCTAAAAAGTGATGAGGAGTTAGTAAGCACTTCTATCTGCTGCCACCCAAGCTCATACAGCGTAAAACCTCGTAGTTTGATCTTCCTTGATGCTTGGAGATGTGACTGAAGAGGCCAATATAAAATGCCTTTGATGTCATCAGGCTTCAGCATAATTGTTTCACCTGTTTATACACATGCACTCTCCCTTTGACCCCCGGGATGCTCGTCTGCCACCTCCTGCCTAATTTACATTCTCCATCTTTATTTTTGATTTTAGATATGTAGGATTCTTCTTGTCTCATTATCACATGCACTACTATAAAGAAATATCGATTTCGATTTTAATGTATAATTCCGTATGTCTGAGACCAGTTAGGGGGAGGAAATTAGCATTTATCGGATACTTCTGATATACCAAGCACTGCATTAGATGTGGTTTCATTCAAGCAAAATAATGCAGGGCGTTTGAGTTCTGCCTACCTCAAGAATGGATTTTTCTCTCTAGGGCTCATTGAAATGCTTAGAATTATTGGCATAAAAATTTTGTGTGGAGAAGTCCGTTCATCATAGTGAGGGTGAAGGGAAGATATTCCAGGGTGAGTGTCCACAGTACTTGAACTTTCTCTCATCTTTTATACCTGTAGGTAGTTATACCGTAGACAAGGGAATAAACCCACTCTCCATTCTCTCTCAACTTATAGCACCAGACTGGGTTTCTGTATTGCCCTCCTGTAGGTCTGGCTATGGAGTGTGGTCCTGGTTAAGGCATGTGGGGGCTGCCCCCAGGGAGGTGGGATCCCCATTTGATGGGCTTCACATGGGTTTTGGCATTTCCTCTTTATCTCACTTTGCAGTGTTGTCCACTACTTCTGCTTGCATTTGGGTCCCAGCAGCAAAGAATACTGCATCTCCACACAGGAAACGCATTCAATATTCTGTACTCAGCACCTCAAAAAGTCCTTGCATAGGGGTGGATGTGTCCATTTAACTGCTGGACATTATAACCCGTCTCTTGCTAGGATCCTGGGCACATTATCCAATCCAGTTTCTTATGGGTTCTCAAAACTAAAGACGTTTACATCAGAAATAGTAATGAGGGATGCCTGGGTGGCTCTGTTGGTTAAGCATCTTCCTTTGGCTCAGGTCATGATCCCAGGTCCTGGGATCAAGCCCCATATCGGGCTCCAGCCCCACATGGGGCTCCTTGCTCTGTGGGGAGCCCTCTTCTCCCTCTGCCTCTTCCCCTGCTCGTGTTCTCGCTCGCTCTCTCTGACAAATAAATAAATAAACAAAATCTTAAAAAAAAAAAAACAATAGTAATGAAAAAGCTTGCATTTTGTCATGATGTCATTACTTACTCTTTTGCGGTGATAAAATTGCACTCTTCATTGCTCCCATTAACCTGGAATTTACTTGCTCCGGATGTTGTCAGCTATGTTTACCACTGTTGTCCTTATCTAACCCAGTCCCTTTTATTTTATTTTATTATTTATTTATTTTGGAGCCCAGTGCAGGACTTGAACTCAGGACCCCAGGATCAAGACTTGAGCTGAGATGAAGAGTCAGACACTCAACCGCCTGGGCCACCCAGCTGCCCCCTAACCCATTCCTCTTTGAATCCCTTTTTGTTTTGAAATAATTTTATATTTCCAGAAAAGTTGAGAAGTACAGACTTCTCATATGCCGTTCATCCAACTTTCCCTAATGTTACCATCTCTGAATAATGTTTCAATCCATGTCATTGCCAAAGAAAACATGTTTTTGGATAGGAGTGAGGGAGGGTGGGAAGAGGCAGATAAGGGTTTGATACTTTGAAGTCAGTAATTCATCAGAGAGGAAGAACGATCAAGCTTAAGTCTTCTCAGTATTGTGGGCTTCCAAGTGGAAGCTCCAATGGATAGTGTGTAAGGGTCTGAAGCCCTCACCCGCCACGGGGTTCTTTTCCATAGATTCCAAGTGTTAAAAAAATGATGGCTGAAAATCATTCAGATGAATGAGTGAATTCAGCCGATAATTGTGCTGCTTTCCTCACCAGATAGTCTTTTAGTCTTGGCCTGTCAAGAAGTAATATAGGGGAAGCTGTGACGTGAAACGGGCTGTCTACAGGGGCTTGTGGTTGTTGCCTACCGATACATCCCTCTGTAACAGGAAACTATGATCAGACTAAGGTGCCCTCTGTCCAGAGAAAGGCCTTTGTCATTCCTGGAGACTTTGTTAGCACACTGGTTTTCCCGGTGACTGAAAGCCCAAAACCCACAGAAGCATCACAACTTCCCAGGCCCGGCTTTCCTCTGAGTTGAGCGTGATGACTTACAGCCTCATTGGGGCAGTTGGGGACTCTGTTCATTGACTAGAGGGCTATGTCACTGTTTGGTTTCCTCTGACGGGTCTCATGTGCTAAATTTCTTTTCTTCTTCTAGGATTTGTTGAAAAAGTCTTTTGTAAGACTGTGCCTTGAGATGCGGAGATGGAAAACAAGGTAGCCAGCCCATGCACCGCATGAATGATCAACATGCTAGTCTCATTGTTACTTAAGTTCGAAAAACCCCAAATGGGACAAAGCTTGCTCAAGTAGGAAGGTCATTTGGTGACGATGGGAGTAGGCCATGGTGGATGGGAGAGGCTGATGAGGCTTGAATAATGGTTTTGCCTAAAGCCAGGTGAGGGCTTCAGGCTTTTCCCGACGATCATTGCTGTGGCACAGTTGTGGCAATTTGAGTGAAAATGCCTTTCAATTTGGGTAGTTAGTAATTATGTGTCTTAACAAAGGATTTAATGTAGTGTGAACCTTGGCCAAGAGCAGGCCTTTTCCAGGTGTTCCTGTTCTCTTATTTAGGCATCTTTTTCCCCCTAATATACAACATTAATGTCATTAAGCACAAGATAAAAAATGCAGCATTCACAGAATAAAAATATTGAGGGCTGTGAAATCCACAATCATAAGTAAAATGAAAAGCTGAGAATTATTAACCTGAATCCTCAGAGACCTGATGTGTCCCATAAATGAGAGGCAAGCTCATCAATGAACAGGTGTTTTTCTTTTGTGTTGTGTGTGTAGATCGATGCCTACTGTCCCATTAGAATTAGTGGGTAACTTACCGTTCATTTTTATGATTAACAGATATATTTTTATTTATTTATTTATTTATTTTCAGCATAACAGTATTCATTGTTTTTGCACCACACCCAGTGCTCCATGCAATCCATGCCCTCTCCAATACCCACCACCTGGTTCCCCCAACCTCCCACCCCCCACCGCTTCAAAACCCTCAGATTGTTTTTCAGAGTCCATAGTCTCTCCTGGTTCACCTCCCCTTCCAATTTCCCCCAACTCCCTTCTCCTCTCTAACTCCCCTTGTCCTCCATGCTATTTGTTATGCTCCACAAATAAGTGAAACCATATGATAATTGACGCTCTCTGCTTGACTTATTTCACTCAGCATAATTTCTTCCAGTCCTGTCCATGTTGCTACAAAAGTTGGGTATTCATCCTTTCTGATGGAGGCACAATACTCCATAGTGTATATGGACCACATCTTCCTTATCCATTCGTCCGTTGAGGGCATCTTGGTTCCAAGATGCCCTTCAACAGATATATTTTTTAAACATAGTTATTTAATAGAAGGTGGAGGGAAGAGGACATTCTGAAGAGACTGAGTAGCAAGAAGAGAGCAAAGAGACTTTGTAGCAGGTAGGGGTTCCATTTGGTGACTGGTTACGGAGACCTGCAGTAATGGTGGCTTAGACTTTCAGAAAGCATTTTATTTTTTCTCACATGACATGAATCTGCAGGTAGGTCATCTAGGATGGATTTAACTGTCCTGGGACATCATCAAGAAGCCAGATACCTCCTTTTGTTCTGTGATCGGAGGGTAGCTGTTTGGAGGTGGAGGCTTGGGCGTTCACCGTGACTGAGGGTTCTGGTCTGAGGGACGGGGAGAATGTGGTGGCTTCCCTAACCCTCTTATCCCAGCTTCATTCCATCACTAGACAGACAGTGCTTGATGATATCTTTAGAACGGCTCTCCGCAGTCTCACTCTGTTGTTTCAAAGGTGGGGATGAGCTTCTAACAGACACGGGGGGTCCGGGGGGGGGGGATTCGTGAAGAAGGAATTTCCCAACTTGGGTCACTTGGGTTTTTTGGTTAACTTATTTAGTTGTGCTTGTGGTGTACTTTCATGCTAGGCATCAGGACATTTCTAGGATTCCCCAAACCATGGAGTCATAAACTCTGGCCACCTGGTTTTGTAAATAAAATTATTTGGGAATGCACCCATGCCCATTTGCTCACACATCGCCTATGTCTGCTCTCTTGCTGTGATGGCAGGGGTGAGTGGATGCCACAAAGACCTTAATACCCTCCAAGCCTAACATATTTGCTGTTTAGTTTCCTTAAAACTTTAAAAAGGGAAACTTTGCTTCCTCCTGCCTAAAACATTTGATTCCACCTGATTCCTCTTTTTCCAGGATAATTTCTGTGGAGGGGGAAAAAAAAAAAACTATGGATATTTTTGCTCTTGGGCCTGGGATCTAGGAGCTTACGTAGTACTTTTTATAAGGTTTAAGCTTTCTTGACAAAAGAGTTTTATTTATTTATTTATAAAACCAAAAAAAAAAAAAAACCCACATGAAAACAAAACAAAATAAAATGAAATTGTGTTCTATTTGCCTGTTCTCCCATGGAATTCCGTAAATGATGTGGCTGGAGAAAAATGTTAGAAATCAGTTAGGAGACTCTCACAGGACTTTCTTACATTTCACATTGAATATATATTAGTCATTGCAATCCCAAGTGTGAATACGAAGTCCTCAAATTTAAATTTCCCTTCAGTAGAGCAAATAATAAAAGCAAACCACTTAATTATTTTTGTGGCTAATGTTAAGGAAAGGTCATTTGAAGATTAGGGTTTTAGGTGTCGTGCCTTTCAACACTGGGGCAAAGGTTTAGAAGGAGGGTGGTAACAAGCAGGGTAGCTTGTCAGTGGGGTGAGAGAATGATTCTTTCTGGAGAACTTTGCTCTGCAAAAGGTTGTGAAGGCAGCCTGTCTAATTACCACTGTAGCTTCACATTCACTAAGTTGAGGGGGGAGGAATTCAGGACTAAATAAGATCTCCCCCACCCAGGGCTTTCAGGTGGGTGAGGCTGCACCCCAGGACACAGCAGGTTGGGGGCTCCATCTGTGGCTCACTGCTAACACGTATAAAGGATGGGTGGGGGATACTGACTTTGCTGAGCAAGAACAGAGTTGGCTCTGGTAAGTTTTCCTATCCTTGCTTTCTCATCATGTTACCTTTTGTTCCTACTTAAATTATCTTTATAATTTAAAATATAATTGTATAAAATCTAATTATGCACTCAGGGAGTCAAGATGGAGGAGAAGTAGCAGGCTGAGACTACTTCAGGTAGCAGGAGATCAGCTAGATAGATTATCTAAAGATTGCAAACACCTACAAATCCAACGGGAGATCAAAGAGAAGAAGAACATCAATTCTAGAAACAGAAAATCAACCACTTTCTGAAAGGTAGGACTGGCGGATTAGTGAATCCAAAGCGACGGGAAGATAGACCGGGGGGGAGGGGTCAGCTACCGGCAAGCGGCAGAGCAACAGAGCACAAAATCAGGACTTTTAAAAGTCTGTTCCGGAAAAAAAAAAAAAAAAAAAAAAGTTTGTTCTGCTGAGGGACATCGGCCCAGAGGCTAAACTGGGGTGAAGCCCATGCAGGGTCAGCATGGCCCCAGGTCCCGCAGGGTCACAGAAGGACCAGGGGTGTCTGAGAGTTGAAGAGCTTGCAGGTATTAGAACGGGGAAGTGGGCTACAGAGACAGAGCAGAGGAGTGAGGTCTCAGCTCGGGGTTACCTTGAACCGGTCCCAGGCTCGGTGAGCTCGGAGCACAGCTGGAGGCCCCGGAGACGGGAGTAATTGGGCGCTGTTCTCTGAGGGCGCACAGAGGAGTGGGGCCCCAAGCTCTCGGCTCCAACGGGCCGGAGACTGGGAGGCCGCCATTTTCATTCCCGTCCTCCGGAACTCTACGGAAAGCGCTCAGGGAACAAAAGCTCCTGAAAGCAAACCCGAGCGGATTACTCAGCCCGGCCCCGGGTAAGGGCGGTGCAACTCCGCCTGGGGCAAAGACACTTGAGAATCACTACAACAGGCCCCTCCCCCAGAAGATCAACAAGAAACCCAGCCAGGACCAAGGTCATCTACCAAGGAGTGCAGTTTCAATGCCAAGGAGTGCCGCGGAATTCCAGAGGAGGAGAAAGCAAAGCACAGAACTCATGGCTTTCTCCCCATGATTCTTTAGTCTTGCAGTTAATTTAACTTTTTTTTTCAATTTTTTTTCTTCTGCTAATTTTTTTAAACTCTTACCCTTTTCTTTTTTAACGTTTTTTAACTAGTTTATCTAATATATATATTTTTTTCTTTTTTATATTTTTTCTTTATTCATTTTCTTTTTTTAATTGTTTTTTTTTTTTTTTTTTTTCTGAACCTCTTTTTATCCCCTTTCTCCCCACCACGATTTGGGATCTCTTCTGATTTGGTTAAAGCATATTTTCGTGGGGTCTTTGCCACCATTTTAGTATTTTACTTGCTCCTTCATATACTCTTATCTGGACAAAATGACAAGGCAGAAAAATTCACCACAAAAAAAAGAACAAGAGGCAGTACCAAAGGCTAGGGACCTAATCAATACAGACATTGGTAATATGTCAGATCTAGAGTTCAGAAGGACGATTCTCAATGTTCTAGCCGGGCTCGAAAAAGGCATGGAAGATATTAGAGAAACCCTCTCAAGAGATATAAAAGCCCTTTCTGGAGAAATAAAAGAACTAAAATCTAACCAAGTTAAAATAAAAAAAGCTATTAAAGAGGTGCAATAAAAAATGGAGGCTCTTGGATAGGATAAATGAGGCAGAAGAAAGAATTAGTGATATAGAAGATCAAATGACAGAGAATAAAGAAGTTGAGCAAAAGAGGGACAAACAGCGACTGGACCACAAGGGGAGAATTTGAGAAATAAATGACATCATAAGACAAAACAACATTGGAATAATTGGGATTCCAGAAGAAGAAGAAAGAGAGAGGGGAGCATAAGGTATATTGGAGAGAATTATTGGAGAGAATTTCCCTGATATGGCAAAGGGAACAAGCATCAAAATCCAGGAGGTGCAGAGAACCCCCCTCAAAATCAACAAGAATAGGTCCACACCCCGTCACCTAATAGTAAAATTTACAAGTCTTAGTGACAAAGAGAAAATCCTGAAAGCAGCCTGGGAAAAGAAGTCTGTAACATACAATGGTAAAAATATTAGATTGGCAGCAGACTTATCCACAGAGACCTGGCAGGACAGAAAGAGCTGTCATCATATATTCAGAGCACTAAACGAGAAAAAAAATGCAGCTAAGGTTACTATATCCAGCTAGGCTATCATTGAAAATAGAAAGAGAGATTAAAAGCTTGCAGGACAAACAAAAACTGAAAGAATTTGCAAACACCAAACCAGATCTACAGGAAATATTGAAAGGGGTCCTCTAAGCAAAGAGAGACCCTAAAAGTAGTAGATCAGAAAGGAACAGAGACAATATACAGTAACAGTCACCTTACAGGCAATACAATGGCACTAAATTCATATCTCTCAATAGTTACCCTGAATGTTAATGGCTAAATGCCCCAATCAAAAGACACAGCGTATCAGAATGGATAAAAAAACAAAACCCATCTATATGTTGCCTACAAGAAATTCATTTTAGACCCGAAGACACCTCCAGATTTAAAGTGAGGGGGTGGAAAACAATTTACCATGCTAATGGACATCAGAAGAAAGCAGGAGTGGCAATCCTTATATCAGATCAATTAGACTTTAAGACAAAAACTATAATAAGAGATGAGGAAGGACACTATATCATACTCAAAGGATCTGTCCAACAAGATCTAACAATTTTAAATATCTATGCCCTAACGTGGAGCAGCCAACTATATAAACCAATTAATAACAAAATCAAAGAAACACATCGACAATAATACAATAATCGTAGGGGACTTTAACACTCCCCTCACTGAAATGGACAGATCATCCAAGCAAAAGATCAACAAGGAAATCAAGGCCTTAAATGACATACTGGACCAGATGGACATCACAGATATATTCAGAACATTTCATCCCAAAGCAACAGAATACACATTCTTCTCTAGTGCACATGGAACATTCTCTAGAATAGATCACATCCTGGGTCCTAAATCAGGTCTCAACCAGTATCAAAAGATTGGAATCATTCCCTGCATATTTTCAGACCACAATGCTCTGAAGCTAGAATTCAATCACAAGAGGAAATTTGGAAAGAACCCAAATACATGGAGACTAAACAGCATCCTTCTAAAGAATGAATGGGTCAACCAGGAAATTAAAGAAGAGTTGAAAAAATTCATGGAAACAAATGATAATGAAAACACAATGGTTCAAAATCTGTGGGACACCACAAAGGCAGTCCTGAGAGGAAAATATATAGCAGTACAAGCCTTTCTCAAGAAAAAAGAAAGGTCTCAATTACACAACCTAACCCTACACCTAAAGGAGCTGGAGAAAGAACAAGAAAGAAAGCCTAACCCAGCAGGAGAAGAGAAATCATAAAGATCAGAGCAGAAATCAATGAAATATAAACCAAAAAAACAATAGAACAAATCAACGAAACTAGGAGCTGGTTCTTTGAAAGAATTAATAAGATTGATAAATCCCTGGCCAGACTTATCAAAAAGAAAAGAGAAAGGACCCAAATAAATAAAATCATGAATGAAAGAGGAGAGATCACAACTAACACCAAAGAAATACAAACAATTATAAGAACATACTATGAGCAAATCTACGCCAACAAATTTGACAATCTGGAAGAAATGGATGCATTCCTAGAGACATATAAACTACCACAACTGAACCAGGAAGAAATAGAAAACCTGAACAGACCCATAACCAGTAAGGAGATTGAAACAGTCATCAAAAATCTCCAAACAAACAAAAATCCAGGGCCAGACGACTTCCCAGGGGAATTCTACCAAACATTTAAAGAAGAACTAATTCTTATTCTCCTGAAACTGTTCCAAAAAAATAGAAATGGAAGGAAAACTTCCAAACTCATTTTATGAGGCCAGCATCACCTTGATCCCAAAACCAGACAAGGATCCCATCAAAAAAGAGAATTACAGACCAATATCCTTGATGAACACAGGTGGAAAAATTCTCACTAAAATACTAGCCAATAGGATCCAACAGTACATTAAAAGGATTATTCACCACGACCAAGTGGGATTTATTCCAGGGCTGCAAGGTTGGTTCAACATCCGCAAATCAATCAAAGTGATACAACACATTAATAAAAGAAAGAACAAGAACCATATGATACTCTCAATGGATGCTGAAAAGGCATTTGACAAAGTACAGCAATCCTTTCTGATCAAAACTCTTCAAGGTGTAGGGATAGAGGGCACATACCTCAATATTATCAAAGCCATCTATGAAAAACACCACCGCAAATATCATTCTCAATGGAGAAAAACTGAAAGCTTCTCCGCTAGGTCAGGAACATGGCAGGGATGTCCATTATCACCACTGCTATTCAACATAGTACTAGAAGTCCTAGCCTCAGAAACCAGACAACAAAAGGAAGTTAAATGCATCCAAATCAGCAAAGAAGAAGTCAAACTATCACTCTTCACAGAAGATATGATACTATATGTGGGAAACCCAAAAGACTCCACTCCAAAACTGCTAGAACTTGTACAGGAATTCAGTAAAGTGACAGGATATAAAATCAATGCACAGAAATCAGTTGCATTTCTCTACACCAACAACAAGACAGAAGAAAGAGAAATTAAGGAGTCAATCCCATTTACAATTGCACCCAAAACTATAAGATACCTAGGAATAAACCTAACCAAAGAGGCTAAGCATCTATACTCAGAAAACTATAAAGTACTCATGAAAGAAATTGAGGAAGACACAAAGAAATGGAAAAATGTTCCATGCTCCTGGATTGGAAGAATAAATATTGTGAAAATGTCTATGCTACCTGAAGCAATCTACACATTTAATGCAATTCCTATCAAAATACCATCCATTTTTTTCAAAGAAATGGAACAAATAATCCTAAAATTTATATGGAACCAGAAAAGACCTCGAATAGCCAAAGGAATATTGAAAAAGAAAGCCAAAGTTAGTGGCATCACAATTCCAGACTTCAAGCTCTATTACAAGGCTGTCATCATCAAGACAGCATGGTACTGGCACCAAAACAGACACCTAGATCAATGGAACAGAATAGAGAGCCCAGAAATAGACCCTCAACTCTATGGTCAACTAATCTTCGACAAAGCAGGAAAGAATGCACAATGGAAAAAAGACAGCCTCTTCAATAAATGGTGTTGGGAAAACTGGACAGCCACATGCAGGAAAATGAAATTGGACCATTTCCTTACACCACACACGAAAATAGACTCAAAATGGATGAAGGACCTCAATATGAGAAAGGAATCCATCAAAATGCTTGAGGAGGACATAGGCAGCAACCTCTTTGACCTCAGCCGCAGCAACATCTTCCTAGGAACAAACGCCAAAGGCAAGGGAAGCAAGGGCAAAAATGAACTATTGGGATTTCATCAAGATCAAAAGCTTTTGCACAGCAAAGGAAACAGTTAACAAAACCAAAAGACAACTGACAGAATGGGAGAAGATATTTGCAAACGACATATCAGATAAAGGGCTATTGCCAAAATCTATAAAGAACTTAGCAAACTCAACATCCAAAGAACAAATAATCCAATCAAGAAATGGGCAGAAGACATGAACAGACATTTCTGCAAAGAAGACATTTAGATGGCCAACAGACACATGAAAAATTGCTCCATATCACTCGGCATCAGGGAAATACAAATCAAAACCACAATGAGATATCACCTCACACCAGTCAGAATGACTAAAATTAACAAGTCAGGAAATGACAGATGCTGGCGAGGATGCGGAGGAAGAGGAACCCTCCTACACTGTTGGTGGGAATGCAAGCTGGTGCAACCACTCTGGAAAACAGCTTGGAGGTTCCTCAAAATGTTGAAAATAGAACTACCCTATGACCCGGCAATTGCACTACTGGGTATATACCCCAAAGATATAAATGCAATGATCCTAAGGGGCACATGCACCCGAATGTTTATAGCAGCAATGTCTACAATAGCCAAACTATGGAAAGAACCTAGATGTCCAACAACAGATGAATGGATAAAGAAGATGTGGTATATATACACAATGGAATACTATGCAGCCATCAAAAGAAATGAAATCTTGCCATTTGCGATGACGTGGATGGAACTAGAGGGTATCATGCTTAGCGAAATAAGTCAATCGGAGAAAGACAATTATCATATGATCCCCCTGATATGAGGAAGTGGAGATGCAACATGGGGGGGTTAATGGGGTAGGAGAAGAGTAAATGAAACAAGATGGGATTGGGAGGGAGACAAACCATAAGTGACTCTTAATCTCACAAAACAAACTGAGGGTTGCTGGGAGAGGGGGGTTGGGAGAAGGGGGGTGGGGTCACAGACATTGGGGAGGGTATGTGCTATGGTGAGTGCTGTGAAGTGTGTAAACCTGGCGATTCACAGACCTGTATCCCTGGGGATAAAAATATATGTTTATAAAAAAATAAAAATTAAAAAAATAATTTTAAAAATCTAATTATGCATTTTATCATCTATTATCTAATAATATATACTCTATCTAATATATATTACATTAGATAGATTAAATAAGACCAGTAGTCTCATTTAATTACATAAAACAGAATTATAAGATGGAATTTTATAATTTAAAATAGATTTTAAATTATACACAGTACTGTTTCCAAGCCCTTATAAACTGGCTGGACTCACTTTGGGACTCAAGCCTTGTAGAAAGCAGTGGTTCTCAAACTCAAGTGTGCCTCCGAATCACCTGAAGTTCTTTTTAAAAATACAAGTGGCCGCCCTCCCCCCACAGTCAGTAACTGGTGGCTCTGGGCAGGGCTGAGTCTGTGCTTTCCTAACACATTCCCAGTTGTTGATGCTGCTGGTCTAGGAACCATCTTTTGAGTACCGCCGTCACGGAGAGAAGAAGCAATAAAAACAATTAGTGTTCATGATTTAATATATTAGCAACCTGCCAATCAAGCAGTGAGGTTTTGGGGGGTTTGCATGTGTTTTTTGTTTTGTTTTATTTTTAATTCTTACGATGCAGCTGGCATTATACTAGGTATTGTGGGATTCTGGACTTTATCCTGAGGGATTTTTCTGATTGGCTGAAGAGATGAGGAATACATAGAAACAGGAGAAAAGGGTAAGGTCTAGCCAAGTGTAGAGCAGGGGTGGGATAATTCAATGTGGAATTTTGTCTTTAGGAAGGAACATGGGGTGAAATAGAGCTTGAGCAGGTCTCTGAAGTGAGAATAGGGTTTGAGTGGTGGAATAAAGGGTGGGGGAGGGGGAATCTGGTCATTAAGGACACACCAGCATGTGCAAAGGGCCAGCGCTGGAAAGGCCCCTATAAAATCACATCTGGTTGCATGACGCCAAACATAGGACCTTTGACCCTGAAAAGCAGTGTGACTTGCTTGCTTGTGGAAGAGAACTTACCCCACCAGCTGGCACCACCCTCCTGTCCCATCTCTCCCTACCTTCCATTTGATTAGAGCCCACACTGTTCTTGGAGGACTTTCTATACTTCTGGAGGCCGTTCCTGATCCTTTGTTCCTGATACCTCCTTCACCCAACATCTCCTTTTCTCCTATCTCTACCAGTCCCATGTGGCACAGCTCAGGTGCCACCCATGACTCAAAATGTCCCTAGTCGCTCCCCAAACTCAGTTGTAGTGATTAGTGAAAAACTTGAACTGATGAGGATCTCATACCGTCCCATTGTGTTGAAGTTTTACTCATCATCTGTCCATTCTAGTTTCCCTCCTTTTCCTCTGGGATGACCCTTGTTCTCAAAGTGTGGTCCCCCTTACCTGGGGACTTGGAAATACAAATACTCCAACCCCACCACAGGCCTTCTGGGAGGCTCTCCAGGGGGTCCAGGAATCTGAGCTGTCTCAAGCCCACAGGTGATTCTGAGAAATTCTGCTCTGGGTGGAAAGTTAATTACTCAAAAGTGGCCCCGAATTCCTCCCAGAGAGCTGTTTTCTCCCAGATGAAATCCCCACTCTCTAATTACTAACAGTCCATGTTAAGCATTGAGATTTTGCATTTCTTTTAAGATGAACAGTTTTAATTTCCTCAAGCAGTTTACTTTAGAAACAAAATGAGAATGTTTTCTCCATAAGTTTAACATTTCACTGACTTTATTATGTAGTACACATGCCCTGACTGCTTTTTTTAAATGATTATAATTCAACCATAGATAATGAATGCTTTGGAGTCCTGTAACAAATTGGATAATAACAATGATTTAATAGAAGTCAAGCTATCTAACAGTAAGAAGAAAAACTCTGCTGATTAAATTCATTTTTTAAAAAATCATGTTCATTTAAAGTAAACTGTATTCATACCTAAAATCTTCAAGTGCCTTGCTTAATCTGTGTCTAGAATATATTCTGTCACACTGGAAGAATGGAAAAAATAATGAGGAATCCTATCTAGGAACACTGATAGATAATGTTCTGCTAAATGTTCAAGGATTCACAATATATTGCTTATTGCCAAGTGAAATTGTAACTGCTTGGCCATGTACAGAGTTTATAAGAATGCTTTTTCCATGCAAACACAACTTTGTGAATAGTCTAAGTATATCTAAGTGATGATCCAAGTGATGTTCCTTTTACAAGTTTTTTTTTTTCTCTTTTAACATTATTGAGGTACAATTCATGATATAAAACTCTACCCATTGAAAGTATACAATTTGATAAGTTTTGATGGTTACACTTACGAAATTAACACCACAGTCAAGATATAGAACATTTCCATTACCTTTCAGATTTTCCTTGTGTACCCTTCCAATCTATCCCACCCTCAGGAGGAGGAGTGCCTGGCCTCAGACAACTTTTTGTTATAATGTATTTTGTTATAATGTATTAATTAGCATTATATATAAATAGAATCATACATATATATTCTGTTTGTGTCTGGCTTTTTGAACTCAGCACAAGGATTTCAAGATTCATCCCTGTTACTGCATATATCAGTAACCCACTCTCTTCATTGTTGGTAGTATTTCATAGTACAAATATGGCACATTTTGTTTATTCACTTGGACATTTTGAGCTTTTGGAGATTACAAAGAATTCTACAATGAACATTCATGTACAAGCCTTTGTGTGGACATGTGTTTTTGTTTATTTTGGGTAGATGTCTAGTAAAGAAGGGCTGGGTCATATGCTACATGTCAAATGTTAAAGATTTTTTTTTCCAAAATGTTGATTTCCAAAACAGTTGTACAATTTTAGGTTCCCACCATCATTATATAATCTTAGGTTCGTTGAACATCCTCACCAATAGTTGGTATCATGGGTCTTATTTTTGGTCACTCTGATGTATGTAGGGTGATCGCTCCTTGTGTATTGAATTTGCATTTCCCTGATGACTAATGGTACCAATATTCTTTTTTATGTGCTTATTGGCCATTTGTATATTTTCTTTTGTAAAGTGTCTGTTAAAATAGCTTGCCTTTTTTTTAAAGGTATTTTTCTTATTAAGTTGTGAAAGGTCTTTATATATTTGGGATATATAAGGCCTTTATCAGATATATGTATTTGCAAGTACTTTCTCCCAGTCTGTGACTTTTCCTTTTCTTAATGGATTCTTTCAAGCAGCAAATTTCATTCATATTGATAAAGCCCACTTTAACAATTTTTTTCTATAGTATGTGCTTTTCATATCCTATCTAAGCAATTGTTGCCTATCACTAGGTCACAAACATTTTCTATGTTTCCTTATTGAATTTTTATCATTTTAGCTTTTAGATTTAGGTTTATCATTTTGAATTACTATTTGAGTGATGATTTTTCTTTTCCCATATGGATATCTGATTCCTCTAGTACCATGTGTTGACAAGGTTATCCTTGCCCTACTGAATAGCCTCAATATCTGTATAAAACTTCAGTTGACTATATAAAGTGTGTCTTTTTCATAATCTCTATTTTGTCCCATTGATCTATGTTTATCCTTACACTAATACTATGTTGTTTTCTGATCCGTAAAGATGGTTTCTATCTCCATTTATTTCACTTACAAAAATAATATTAGCCATGTCTTAGACATTTTATTGTAGAGGTTTGCATATCCTTTATTAAATTTATTCTTAAGTATTTTCTGCTTTTTGATGCTATTGTAAGTGAACTTATTTTTGTAAATTTTGTTTTTCTTTGTTTGCCCTTAGTATAAAATATACAATTGATTTTATTATTTACTTATTTATTTTTAAAGATTTTATTTATTTATTTGACAGAGAGAGAGCACAGGTAGGCAGAACGGCAAGTAGAGGGAGAGGGAAGAGCAGGCTCTCTGTTGAGCCAGAAAGCCCAGTGCAGGACTCGATCCCAGGACCCTGGGATCATGACCTAAGCCGAAGACAATTGCTTAACCTACTGAGCCACCCAGGCACTCCTACAATTGTTTTTATATATCAACATTGTGGGGCACCTGGGTCACTCAGTTAGTTAAGCATCATCTGCTTTTGGCTCTGAGGTCATGATCTTGGGGTCTTGGGATTGAACCCCACGGAGATCCCGACTTTGGACTTCCTGCTCAACAGAGGGTCTGCTTCTCCTCTCCCTCTGCCCCTCAACTCTATTCTTCTTGTGCTCTCACTCCCTCAAATAAATAAATAAAATCTTTTAAAAATTATATATCTATCTACCTATCTCTCTATCTCAACATTGTGTCCATTTAGCTTGCTAAGTTCAATTCTTATATTTAATACTTGTTTCTAGATTTATGAAGATATAAATAATAATGTTATTTGAATACAGAAACAGTTCTACATCTTCCTTTCCATTATTTTTGCCTTTTGTCTTCTGGTCTTCATATAGTGTCTACGACCTGTAGGACGATGTTGGGCAGAAATGATGGAGCAGTCATTCCTGCCTTTTTTCCCAGTCTTGGGGGAAATAGTTTAATATTTCATCCTTGAGATTGATGTTGGTTATTGGTTTTAAGTAGATGACATTTTTCAGGTTGTGGATATTTTCTACTCCTACTTTGCTGAGAGTTTTTGCCATGAATTGATATTGCATTTGATCACGTTTTTAATTTATTTAGTAAAATGATACACTTTTTCTCCTTTATTCTGTTAACATGATGAATTGCATTGATTGATTTTGGAATATTAAACCAATCCTTCATTTAAATATTAAACTCGAGCACATCATTGAGTGTTATCCTGTTTGTTAAGTTCTTAGATTTTTTTTCTTATTATCTTTCAGTTCTAGAATTTCTCTTTCTTCATTAAACTAGCTACTCTTTAAAGTTTGCAGATTCATTCTAAGATTTTATTTTCTGGAATATAGTAACTGCACTTGTTTTAAAGCCCATGTCTGGTAATATATAGCCCTCTGAGTCCCTTTCTGTTGTTTCTTATTTGTGCCTTGTTTCTTTGATTATATATGGAACATTGTTTTTGAAAACTTATTTGTGGGAAAATTTGAGCCCTAAGATGGTTTTACATTCCTCCAGAATTTGATTCTGCTTAGCCCCTGGGGGCACTATTAATTAACATGGTTATCAGCTTTTTCCAGTTTTAGTGCTTGAGGTTTTCCTGACCCCTAGGACAGTCCAGGTCCCAGGACTAGTTTAGTCTTCATTCATTCTTAATCCTAGGGTTCGAGTCAAACCCATGGGTGGTTGCCTTGTGTCCTTGGCCTTGCAGGGACTAGATTCTTTCTTTTGATTCCCTCTATCCCCAAGAGCCCTGTGAAAACCACTGTCTGGTCTCTCTGCTGCCTTTGTTAGAGAGGAACACACCCTAGGGAAAAGGGGGTTCTAGACTAACCATACTGGGTTACAGCTTTTCCAGGCTTTCAGCTAGGTTGTTCCTTACCATTTAGCTTTTTAGTATGTTCAAGATGACTTTAAAAATAAATTTTACATCGATTTCTTCAGTTGTCTTCAGTAGGAGATTTGGTTTGAATGACCCAAAGCAGATACCCTGATGTTGCCTCCATGAGCCCACTCCCCCCACTGATATTCATACTGTGGATTCCACATCTGTTCCCCAGATTGCATACCTTGACCTGCTGTGATTTCCCAAACATATTTCTCTAGTTTGCTCACACACTTGTTTCAGCCAGCCTCCCACCTGTGGGCATTGTTTTCTTTAAATTCAGAGTTGAGTCAGATACAAGTCCATCCCGCACTGCACACTTCAGGAAGTACACCCCAAGTTCCTTGAGAAGTCTTAGATGATCTGTCTCGTGGCTTCAGAGAAGGACCAAGTGGTACCCCACTCGTGGCTGTTACCCAGGGCACATCAATAGCGCTCTCCAAAGAAATTCTCTCAACTCCAACTTCTAGCCTCTCCAGCTTAAACCCTTTGATCCTGTCGAAGTAGAAGAGTGGCTAAGGGCTGCAAAATTGGTTTTCACAAACTCCCTGTGTCAACATTTAGAATCCAGGTAATTGGCACACCATGCCTTGGGTGCTGAAGTAGAAATGTTTCGGTGTCCTAGTATGTATCTTACAAAATGTTTCTCCAGTTTGTCATCTGCCTTTTTTCTATAGTCTTGTTCTGATGTGCCAGGGTAAAATTTTAATATAATGAAAACTTTTTATGGTTTCTAATTTTGTGTTCTTTTTAAAAACAAAACAAAACAAAACACATTTGTACTTTAGAGGTTGTTAAATATTTATTTAAAATTTCTTCTGCTATTTTTATGAATTCCTCTCCTATATTTAAATATTTCACCCATCTGACATTTGACAAGTTTTGGAATCTAAAGTTTGTTTTTTGTTTTTTGTTGTTTTTTTTTTTTTTGCTCAAATGGTAAATTGCCCAAATACTTATATACTTACATTTTTTCCCTAGACTTTTATATTCTGTTCCCTTTGGTCTATCTGACCATTCTGCTAATGATAATGTAATTGACTAATTGAACCCAAAAAAAGAGTTTATTTGCCTAAGTGTTTACACTAATCCTGATGATGTAATTCTTTATTAGACAATCGTTTTCAAATTAAATAGCTTTACTGAAGATGATTCAAAGGAATTACATTTAAATTGCAATTTTGAAAAATTGAATCACAGATTCGCTTTGATGTACAGCATAAATCTTTGGTTGTCCAGTGACAGTCATGGTATAGGTGTAGGAAACTCCCGCTTTCCATGATTTAGTCAACAGGAGCTTTAAGGCCATAAACAAATACATCTGAGAAGGTGCTGATGTCTATTGATTCGTCTGCTTTTCCCCTACTACTAGTCAGAGATTTTAGCCTCTGTGACATTCTCACAGTACAACTTGAGGCTAATGGCAACTGGCAGTGTTAACAACACTGAATGGCTAGAAGCAACAGACTCTTGTATCTCAGACACTGCATTAGTGTTTTCGACATCAGATGTATTGTTTAGAGTGAGCAGGACTCCTGGGCGGGATCCTGCAAACGAAGCCAGATGTTTTGAGCGGTTGCGTGATTGTCGGGCAGCCAAGGGCAATGTGCACACATCTTTGAGCCACACCAGACTCCTTCATCTGAACTAGAGTCCAACTCACTGTAAGAGTGGACACTTACTCTGGAGAATGATCCAAACTGATTGTGCTTTTTTGTTTCCAGGAATGGATAAGTATCAAGAAAGAGTTAGCACAGTATTACCATCGAATTTTTATTTTTGTTTACCAAATTAGGTAAAAAAGTAGTTTTGTAGATAGTTAAAAACATTTGTCTTGTGTTATTATTTACCTATGTACTCCATACTTTTCCCTAAAAGATTTTTGAGGTATTTAGAAAAAATGTATAGCAATAAGAAATATAAATTTCATTTTATAATGATATCAGGGCAAACAAAAATAAGGGTCACATAAAAAAATAAAGGCAAGGGGAAATAAATACATATAATTTGGTGCTCTTTTTAAATCTTTTCATAATTGTAAAGTCACTGCATAATCGACTCTCAGTTTTCCTGGGCCTCAAACGAGGTGAGCATGAGGAATCACAAAATTCTCATTGCTCCAGAAAAGAAAAACAAGCCAGCTGCTCAGAGAAAAGGCTTTTCACAGGAATAAATTCTTAGTAGAAGAGATACTTCCGCAGTTTCTTTCTTTCTTTTTTTACTTTTTAAGGCAGTGATGTTTCGTGTTACTTTTCTTGATGCTGTTTAGGTCCTGTGTTTTATAAATAAATTGTATCTTATGTGATGAATGCAGCCAACAGCCAATTTCATAGACATTGTCTCCAATCCATATATATTAATCAGTTATTTATGAAATGCCTTTTATGGGCCTAGTATTGCTTGGTGCTAAGAGATAAAAAGATAACACCACTTACCACCCACAAGGAAAACTAGCTGGGCAAACAGGCATTAACAGAACGATTTTAAGGTACAATTTCACTAGTACAACAGCAGGGTTAGGCACAGGAAAAGGAGCAGAGGATTGAGCTTGAAATTGTAAGAAGCAGGTTTGCTGAGCTGGCCAGAGTAACATCTATGAGTTTAGCAGCCCAAGAGGAAGGAGAGAGTCTTTCCAGGCAGAGGGACAGGATGAACATAAAGCCCACCAGTGTAATTAATACATCGGCAGTTCCAGCTGTCAGTGTTGAGAACGTCATGTCCACATATATGCCACCGGGTGGACCCAAGTTAGGCTGAGTAACAAAGGACTAAGACAAAGATGCCTGGGTACTTGAATTCCCTGATCTCAGAATTCTGCCTTAGTGTTTATGCCCAGTGCTAGGGAGAGAAGCCCAGCGATAGAAGCCCCCGAGTCCACGAGTCCCATTGTGTAGGGTCCGGGCAAGACTATGAAAGAGAGCAAGTTTGCCAGATATAACCTTCTACCTTCTTCTACCTCTTTTGCCTTCTCAAAAATACTCCAGGAAAATCTCTCTCACCTGTCATGGAACTATTATGTGTTGATGTGTTACTTCTCCCAAGGGTATTCAATTTAAAGGCTTTCTAGAATTATGCAGTGCAAGATTTGGTATATGGTCCACATGTGTCTAGTTCATTTTTTGAGAGGGATCCCTTTCCCCATCTCCTATCTAGGAAATGCTCACCTTGGGCCACTGCGTTCACAAGTACCACCAAGTACAGATTTCCTTTTCCCCTCATTTTAACTATCCCTACCCTTTTCCCCAAAGAAAAAACTCCCACCACCCTGCAAAGTTTTGTTTATGGCTACTTTGGTCTAGAAATACAGATTTTAAAGATATCGATGTAGTGCTTACAAATTGTATTGACTGTGACTCATAGAAATACATTTTTTAAAAATTTTATTTATTTATTTGACACAGAGAGAGAGACAGTGAGAGAGGGAACACAAGTGGGGGTTGGGGGTGGGGGTGAGAGAGAGAGAAGCAGACTTCCGGCTGAGCAGGGAGCCCAATGCAGGACTCGATTCCAGGACCCTGGGGTCATGACCTGAGCCAAGGCAAATGCTTAAAGACTGAGCCACCCAGGTGCCCCGCAGAGAAATACATTTTATATCATTTCTCAGCAAACATGTATGACTGAATGAAGGTTTTTTGAAAAACAATACTTGGGGCACCTGGGTGGCTTAGTCAGTTAAGTATCTGCCTCCAGCTCAGGTCATGATCCCAGGGTCCTGGAATTAAGCCCCGTCAGGCTCTCTGCTCAGCGGAGAGTCTCCTTCTCCCTCTCCCTCTGCCCCTCCGGCTGCTTGTGTGTGTGCTCTCACTCTCTCAAATAAATAAAATCTTAAAAAAAAATACTAAACCTTACTACATGTGATGTATTCTTATTTCTACTTTATTGTATTACGTTCTGCTTCATTCCATTCCATTCCGCTCAGTTCCATTCTGTTTCATTTGCTATTTTGGTAAAAAGTAGGTTGAGCAATTCCGCTGGTAGGCATCTATCCAACAAAATCCCATACATATGTGCATCAAAAGAATTTTCATAGCAGCTTTATTTGTGATAGTCATAACTGGATATAATCTAAATGTCCATCAAGAGTAGCATGGATCAGTAAACTGTCTATTGATACAATTCATTACTAAAATGGAAATAAAAGAAGTACTGCTATAAACAAAAACACAGATGGAACTCACAATGTTAAACAGAAGAAATGAAACACATAAAGAGTATATATTTAATGATTCCATTTATAAATGGGACAAAAACACACAGATGGAAATTCAATATAGACTATAGAACAGTGCTGTTTAATAAAACTTTCTATAATCATGGAAATGCTCTGTATTTGTGCTGTATGGTAGCCACTAGCCACATAATGACTATAAGCAAAAACACTGAAATGTGACGAAATAAATACACTTCTAATTTTTAAAAAAATTTTTAATTTATTTAAATAGCCTCATATGGTTGCTGGCTACCTTGCTGGACATAGGAGTCCTTCATGTGCCTACGCACAAATTCCTCAGACCAAGACACTACAAACATGAATGTGTCTCAGCAAGTGAAAAGGATTTTTTTTTTTTAAAGATTTTATTTATTTATTTGTCAGAGAGAGAGAGGGAGAGAGAGCAAGCACAGGCAGACAGAATGGCAGGCAGAGGCAGAGGGAGAAGCAGGCTCCCTGATGAGCAAGGAGCCGGATGTGGGACTCGATCCCAGGACGCTGGGATCATGACCTGAGCCGAAGGCAGCTGCTTAACCAACTGAGCCACCCAGGCGTCCCAAGTGAAAAGGATTTTAAAGTTGAAGTTCAATTTCTAGTCAACAAGTCTTTGTTAACTGTGTTTTATAATAGGAGAGTGATGAAGAAGAATTGACAGGAATGTTGCCTTGTTTTATATTTAGTCAAGTAGTGAGAGGGACGTGTGAACTTCAGTCTTCTCACGTGACTTGGATTAAATAGCTTTTTAATTGGTGGTGTTTGGGGAGGAAGTAATGGTGCTCTATTCTGAAATGGTTTGGAGGCATGTGCTATTTCTCATGGTCACATCTCTCTTCTGACCGGGAAATTACTGTGTTCAGGAAATTATCTTGCACGAAAAAATGACCACTGATTACCACGCTGCTGTCACACCTGAGGTAATAACTCTTTAAGGAAACGCTCTGTCGATCCTTCCATGACACCAGTGTCACAGGCTGGATCACAAGGGTTCAGCTGGAGAGGATGCTTAGCTCTGGGGACCATTGTTGCCTCCTCCAAATCTTGTAATTACACAAAAATCCATCCCTTCTTCATCTGCTGCTTTATCCTAATTTTTCTTTTAGGTTTGATCGTGTTTGGTCTTGAAGATCTGTGGTCTGATGGCAATCACATCATTATATTCTCTGATGTTTGGGCACAAACCCTTCTCAGGAATCTGAGGCTGTCTCCCATTCTGGTTCTTCCATCCAGCTAGTGCCCAGAAATTTTTCTTATGTAAAGATAATACCTACTCCCTGAAGCTCTGCCCATGGTACGAGCTGTCTTTTGGAATCACACAAAATAATTCTATCCTAGCTCTTCTCTTTAAGTGGGTGTCCTTTAAATATTTGAAGTCAACTCTCATATTTCATAATAGCTTTGTCTTGAATAAACACCCCTGCTTTCTCCATCACTTTCTTTTTCCTTTTTTTTTTTTTTTTTTCAGTTCAGACTTTCACCATTTTGAACGCACATCACCTCCTGATGCTCTCTTATTTACCAAGATCTAACATCGTCTTCTAATTTACTTCTCCATTATTGGGGCACATTTGAGAATAAAAGGGGTGCCTAATAATTACAGGGAGACAAAAGAATGTAAACAGGGACTGTCCAGGGAAATCCGAGATGTATGGTCTTCTTAACAAAGTCTTACTTTAAAATGTAGCACAAAACTAAGCCGATAAATTCTGACAGAACTCCACATGCATTTTCACATCCTGAGATCTGTGCTTTGCTTCTATTAGTGGAGCTAAAGGCTACAATTTGTTGTAGGTGCATGTCCCTTTTGGATTTCTAGCCTCTATTTTCATTTTGGTAATGGCATCCCTGTTCCCTCTGGGGAAGCAGTCTTCCCTCAATTGGGTTCATCATGATTTCCAAGAAGAACATTGGATCCAGATCTGGTCAATCAGAACAACATTTCCCCGTAAGCATCCCTAGAGCAATTATTTTAAACTGAGAAGAACTTTGGGTAAAACACCCACAACATTGCCTGATGCAGCAACACCCAATAATAGTAGTTCTCTTCTTTTCCTTGGATCGAATGATCTTCTTTTTCTTTCTTTCTTTCTTTCTCTCTTTTTTTTTTTAAGACTTTATTTATTTGACAGAGATCACAAGTAGGCAGAGAAGCAGGCAGAGAGAGAGGAGGAAGCAGGCTTCCTGCTGAACAGAGAGTCCGATGTGAGGCTCAATCCCAGGACCCTGGGATCATGACCTGAGCCGAAGGCAGAGGCTTAACCCACTGAGTCACGCAGGTGCCCCTGATCTTCTTTTTCTTATATCAACGTGTTCTAGAAGTTTTACTGTGATTTGTGTCATATTTATTGATCAAATATTTCAAAAAGTTTCTCTTTCACCATGTTTTGGAAACAAGAGTAACATTTATCCGTTGGTCCATTCCTGGTTTCCTTATTCATAATTGGCAAAAATATTGACTTCTGTAAAATTACAGATTTTTCAGACCTAGACACCCGGTTGCATTTAAAGTGGCTGGTTATTTATTCTTCACTATATCTGCTTCATTCTCACAGGTTGAAATTTCTTCTTTAATCATGCTTGCTTTTCATTTTTTGTTTGATTGCAAGATGCAGGTTAGTGTAATTGTTAACCATCCTGCTATAGAGGTACATGTTATATGACTTTAAAAAATGTCCTTTTGGTTTGGATTCCTATATTTTGCACTTGGCTTAAAAACATTCTCTTAAGGGAGGAGTCAAGATGGCGGAGAAGTA
>NW_019154223.1:379008-433256 GCF_002288905.1 Enhydra lutris kenyoni | reverse complement strand
ACTGGTATTGCCAGAAAGTAAGCTCTAAAGACTCTAAGTGTTTTACCTAAGATATTTGCTAGTTTGTGGTACAGCAAGGAGATGCCAGCCACCATCCCCGAGGCCAATTCCAGTGTTATTTCCATCACAGGAGTTTTTTCCCAAGGTATTTTCTGCTTACTCCTTACTTATTTACCTCTTATTTAGGGACTCATAAATAAGTCTCACTTTTGTGCCTGGCACTGTTCTAAGACCCTCAAGTATATTAACTAATTAAATCCTTTTTAGGACCTTCTGAAGAACCTTCTGAAGACCCCATTTGCTGATTAGGAAATAGAAGCATGGGGATGAACTTCCCCAGGCCACAGAGCCGGGAAGTGGCAAAACTGGGATTTGAACCCAGGGAGTCAGGCTCCAGGCCCTCTTGCTCTTGAACTTGTGTACTTGGCAGAGAGCTTCTCTTCTTTGGATGCTGGGATCTTGGACCTCAACCTCAATTGCAGGAAGAGCTGAAGAGAACCTGATCTCTCTGTGTAAGTGTGCTGGGATCCGACGTGGTTTTGAGTTCCCAACACTGGAGCCCAAGGTGAATGGCATCAGGGAACTGATGACTTCTGGGCTCAGAGCTCAGCTGGGAGCAGAACTTGCTTTGCAGTAACTAGAGGAATCCTTCATCCATCAGGTGATCCGGTTGAAGTGGGGGTGGGGTAAGGCAGGGGAGAGGAGGAGCTGCCGATTGTTTGTGACCTCAGGCCCATGCAAACCCTCCTGGAAACATAATGCCACTAAAGAAGGATCCCGAACAAGAGCTGTGGGATTCGAGAAGACTCAGTGTGCGTACACACCCACACACACATGCATTGTGCGGATGGCCACACCACACTCCCCACAGCGTCTTACTGCTAACGTGGCCACAGGGTTGCCTGTTACTTTATACTGTGGCTCCCGGGTTTTGCGTCAATGGGCACCCACAGACAGTTCCTGGACTTGTCTTTCTGGTTGATTGTTTAGAGAAGGCTTACGGGTGCAACAGTGCTTTCCTTGTGACTTCCCGTCCCTATTTGCAATCGTGTGTGTCAAGTATAATTAAGAGTTCCTGGGGCGCCTGGGTGGCTCAGTGGGTTAAAGCCTCTGCCTTCGGCTCAGGTCATGATCCCAGGGTCCTGGGATCGAGCCCCACATTGGGCTCTCTGCTCCACAGGGGGCCTGCTTCCTCCTCTCTCTCTGCCTGCCTCTCTGCCTACTTGTGATCTCTCTCTGTCAAATAAATAAATAAAATCTTTAAAAAAAAAAAAAAAAAGAGTTCCTACTAGGTCATGCAGGCTGCCCTCCCCAGCGGTGACTGTACCTGGCCACCTCGGGGGAAGGCGCCGTCACACTTGTATTTGGTCTGTGGACAAGGGCCAGATTGCTTCGTTTCATAGTTATGTTGAGTCGTTCCGAGAGTTCAACAGGCAGCTTTTGGGCTGGAGTGGAGGAATATGCAGTCTTCCTAGCGCTGACTTGGGAGGGGAGGGCTGCACCGACCTGACCTGTACCTCGAGCTGTCATGTGTTGTTCACCTGTGGTTAAATCGAGGGCTGTGCACTTTATTGTGGGGGAGGGGAGGGAGACGGTGTGTCACTGCGGGGAGGGGGAGTGATGACCGTGCATCTGCTAGGGACGAGCCTTAGTTTGTTCATAATCTGGAGCTTCTGCAATTTATCCTCCCTTTAATATACCCAGGCATATCTTCCTTTCGATGTCCTATTTAATTCTTTATTTATTTTAAGTACAACTTAAATCTAAATTATGATTTTATTTTAGGGAAAGGGTTTATAAATGCTTCTGTATTGGAAGTTGAAAAGCAGCATGAGACATAGGATATTAGGACTATTCAGTTTTAGATGACTCCTAGTTTGTTCTGGTTAATACCGTCTAGTACTCTGGCTTCCACCACCCACAGGAACCCTCTCTCGCTCCTAATTACCTACTAGCTAAGAGGAAGAATAATAAGAGATAAAGTGACAGGGAAAAGAGCCAGTCTGTATAGGTTTTACCACACAGCTATTGTAAGAAATGTAGCTCTTAATCCTGAGGAAGAGGAGAAGGTACTGGAGTTCATTGAGCAGACACTTAAAAAACACAATTGCAATACCATTATGCCCCACACAATTAGTAATAACATGCTAATATCATCACATACCCAACCAATATTTATCCTTCTATTTCTCCCATAAATGTCATATTTTAGTCTTTTTTTAGAAAAAAGCAGGATCCAAATAAGAGACACACGTTCAACTGGTTGATGCATCTTTTAGTCTGTTTTAATCTGTAAGTTCTCCCCTCTCCCCTTAGTTTGTTTTTTTTAACTCTTTAGTTTATTTGTGGAAAAATCCAGATTACTGTTGCTGACGTTGTGGAGACTTCCACATTCTGGATTTGCTGATGGTATCTTTTGGAGCTCTCCAACATGCCTCTCTGCCTCGGTACTTCTTATACATTATTAATTAGGCTTAGAGGTCTACTCAGATTCAGGTTTTATTTTTGTCAGATACCTTTTATTATACTTACTTTTTAAAAAAGATTTTTATTTACTTATTTATTTGATAGAGATCACAAGTAGGCAGAGAGGCAGGCAGTGGGGTGGGGGCAGGCTCCCCACTAAGCAGAGAGCCCGATGCAGGGCTCAATCCCAGGACCCTGAGATCAGGACCTGAGCTGAAGGCAGAGGCTTTAACCCACTGAGCCACCCAGGCGCCCCTGTCAGCTACCTTTCAAATGGCATTGTGTTCTTCCATCAGGAAGTAAAATGTCTAGATGTTGCTTTTTCGGTGTGGTGTTAGCACCTGTTGATCTTCAATGCTTACATTTATTAATCCCTTTGGTATTGCAAAGTGGTGATATTCAAATTCTACTACTTCTTAAAAAAAATATTTCGCTCAGGCTTGAGAATAGCTTGGGGCAGATGGAGGAGTTAATCATCCAAGTGAGTAGTCTTTTTAAATTGGCTTCAGTGACTTAGTAATATGCACCTAACGAGCTGGATAGCTCATTAATGTTTAATGTTTAATGCTCAATAATATCCCATTGTCTGGATGTACTACAATTGGTCCATTCATCTCCTGGACATTTTATTTGCTTCTGAGTTTGGGCAATTATGAACAGAGGTGAAGTGCGGTAAACATCTCTGGGCAGGCTTTTGTATGGACATAAGTTTTTAACTCCTTTGGGTAGATACCAAGGAACTCAACTGCTGGATTGATTGGTAAGAGCATATTTACTTTTGTAAGAAAATGCCAAACTGTCTTCCAAAGTGATTGTACATTTCCAGCAGCAGTGAATGAGAGTCCCTGTTTTTCCACACCCTGGTCAGCCTTTGGTGTTGTCAGTGCTCTATATTTTGGCCATTCAGATAGGTGTGCAATGGTATCTTGTTGTTGTTTTAATTTTCATTTCCCTGATGACTTATGGTGTAGAGCATTTTTTCCATATGCTTGTTACCTGTATATCTTCTTGGGTGTGAGGTGCCTGTGAAGGTCTTTGACCCATTTTTTAATGCTGATGCTTGTTTTCTTGTTGTTGAGTTTTAAGAATTCTTTGTATGTTTTGGATAACAGACCTCTATCAGATGTATCGTTTGCAAATATTTTCTCCCAGTCTGTGGCTTGTCTTCTTATTCTTTTGATAGGTCTTTTGCAGAGCAAAAATTTTAAATTTGATGAAATACAACTTCTCAGTTATGCATTTCATGGATCCTATCTTTGGTGTTGTATCTATAAAGGCAAAACCACACCCCAGGTCATCTAGGTTTTCTCCTATGTTATCTTCTAGAAGCTTTATACTTTGGCCTGTTACATTTCAGTTTATGATGCATTCTGTGTTAATTTTTGTGAATGGTGTAAAGTCTATGTCGACATTCATTTTTGTTTTTATGTGGCGGTCCAATTGTCCTAGCATCATTTCTTGAACATACTATCTTCGCTTCTTTGTATTGCCTTTTGTCCTTTTTTAAAAAAAGATCAGGTGACTCTATTTATGGAGGTATTTTGCTGGGCTCTCTATTCTGTTCCAATGATCTATTTGTTTATTCTTTCAACAATAACATAATATCTTAATTACTGTAGATTTACAGTGAGACTTGAAGTTGGGTAGTATCAGTCATCCACCCTTGTTCTCCTTTAATATCATATTTCTGAGTGTGTTACTCAGAAGTATATTTTTAAATTTCCAAGCATTTGGGGATTTTCCAACTACTTTTTTGTTATTAATTTCTAGTTGAGGTTCCCTATGGTATGAGAACAGACATTGTATGATTTCTGTTCTTTTAAATTTGTTTGTTAAGATATATTTTATGGCCCAGAGTGTGGTCTGTGTTGGTTCATATTCCATGTGAGCTTGAGAAGAATGTGTATTCTGTTGTTGGGTGACATAGTCTATGGATGTCCATTGTGTACCATTGATTGGCAGTGGTGTTGAGTTCAACTGTGTCTGTAGTGATTTTCTGGCTGCTGGATCTGTCCAGTTCTGACAGAGGGTTGTTGAAGTCTCCAGTTAGAATAGTGGATTCATCCATTTCTCCTTGCAATTCTATCAGTTTTTGCCTCATAAGCTTGGTGCTCTGCTGTTAAGAACAGATGTGTTAAGGATTATTAGGTATTCTTGGAGAACTGACCCTTTCAAAATATGTAATTACCGTCTTTATCCCCGATAATGCTCCTTTCTCTAAAGTCTGTCTGAAGTTAGTATAACTACTCCTGCTTTCTTTTGATTAGTGTTATCATAGCATATTTCCATTCATTTACTTTTTATCTATAAGTGTCTTTATACTTACAGTGGATTTCTTGCAGACAGCATGTAGTTGGGTCTTGTATTTTGATGCATTATGACAATCTCTGTCTTTTAACTGGTACAGTTGCACTGTTGCAAGTGACATAGTTGGATTAATATTTGCCACATTCCTTACTGTTTTCTATTTGTTGTCTTAGTTCTTTGTTCCTATTTTTGTCTTCTGCTCTCTTTTCTGCCTTTTGTGGGTTTTGTTGAATGTTTTATATGATTTCATTTTTCTCCTTTCTTAGCATGTAAGTTATACTTTTTTTCCTAACTTTTTTTTTGTGATTGCCCTAGGGTTCGCAATATACACTCACAACTAATCCAAGTCCACGTTCAACTCACACTGTACTGCTTCACAGGTGGTGTGAGTACATTACAGTGCATTATAACAAAGTAATTCTAATTCTTCCTTCCTGTCCCATTTATCATTGCTGCCATTCATTTCATATATGTATGCCTACATAATCAAGCACTTTGTTGCTCTTAATGTTTTGAACAAACTGTAATAGTTAGAACAATTAAAAATAAGAAAAAGAGAACTTTTATTTTACCTTCACTTATTCTTTCTCTGATGGTCTTCTTTTCTTTATGCAGATCTGAATTTCTGATCTATATGATTTTCCTTCTCTCTAAATAACTTCTTTTAACATATCTGTCAAGGGAAATCTTCTGGCAACAAACTTCCTTAGTTTTTGCTTGAGAAAGTGGTTGCATTCTATGATTACAATTTTAAAATTACTGATACTTTCTATTTATTTTCATCTGTAGGCCATCATATTTTAAATCAGCTCTCTTTATAGATGTCTGGATACCGAGTGAGCTTATGGTAAATCCTCTAGAGTGAACAAAAGTCTGAATTCTAATTTTTCTGTATTGAAATTTGTAAATATAGCAGCTATAATATTTTCATAAGTTTTGTGTTTATTCAACAAACATTTTATAAGATAAAATTATCAAATAATTTGTTTATAATTATTTTCAATGTTTTTCCAAATATAAATGGTGAAAATTTGTGTATTTTCTCAATCTATTTCATTTCAATGTAGAATATAAAATTATCCAATTAAAAATAGGAGCTCCATGAAAAGAGCATTGCTATACATCAGTATATCCAAAAGCACAGTTAGGGAATTTCAAAGCTAAATATTATTTCCCATGTGAATTCTGACTACTAAATTTTTTCAATTCCTCCCCTCCTTGTTTTTATAGAATATAGTTCAGGAAATTTCTGCCTTTAAGCATTAGTTATTATCACTGAAACTTTTAAAAGCAAATTGTAAAAGCTGAAATTTTTGATACTCCATTCATTGAACATTTTACTAAAAATCTTCAAGTGATGCAGAACAAGGGGTACCAACAATTTAGAGGACTTACTTATAAAATGTTCAATGTAAGTGCAGAACATTAAGGTTAACTTACAAAGCACTTTTTAAAAGCTCAGACTTTTCTAAATTTGCTTGAGGTTATGCATCGAAGAGAGAAAGCATATTTTTGCCTTGCAAAAAACCTTAACATCTATTCACACAGTGTTTTGTAATTTATATATGTATATATAAAGCTTACAAATATTAGATATATTTGTAAAAATTTATAATGATTCCCATTTAATATCTATAAGTATTTATAAATATTTTAAAATATATGAACAATGAATCTTGGAACACTGAAAAAAATAAAATAAAAACTTAAAAATAATAATAAAAACAAATCCAAAAAAAAAACCTCAAAACTGTTCTCGAACAATAAAATAGGTAGTTACAGATTAATACCATCTAAAGGACAAGACCTCTGTAACCAAGTTCACTAAACTACTAAGACTACTCTTAGAAAAAAAAAAAAAAAATTCTTAGCCTGTGCTCACTCTATTTCCTGCGTATTTTTTATGTCCACCTGACCTGTAATTCCTGCGCTGACCTCTGACCTCACTGACTAGCAGCTGTGTCTTCATTTTGTAGGCCACGGAAGCCTCCAGAGCAACACTGGCTGGTGCACCAAGCAGCTGGTTGCTGTAGGAGCTTCCAATGTTTTTCCTTTCACCACCTGATACCAGGAGTTAGCCAACTCTTACTTCATTGACTGATTAATTGATTGCTCAACTGAGGTAAGCGTGGTGCTCCACACCCAGCACAGAGCTGGATATGGAACTCGATCTTACAACCCTGAGACCATGAGCTGAGCTGAAGTCAAGAGTTGGATGCTTAACCGACTGAGCCACCCAGGCACCCTGAGTTAACCTTCTCTTCTGTCCAGACTTTCTTTAAAGCAGTAAGTGTCTTCAATGCTGTATTTGAGAGGGAGGATTAGGTTTCATCTTGAAATGGTAGGAAAAAGAGAGATGGGTTATTTTAAATGGAACCACATGTTAATGTGAAAACTTTGTTTACTCCCCATGTATCTTCCATATTATTAATTAAGCAAGACCAAGGCAGGAGTTGGAAGTACAAAGTGGAGACCTCACAAACCCATCCCAGCTCACTGTAATAAAATAATAATGATAATATTTCATTAAAAATGAAAAATCCTGGGGTACCTGGGTTGCTCATTCAGTTAACCATCTGCCTTGTGCTCAGGTCATGACCTCAGGGTCCTGGGATCGAGTCTAGCTTCCGGCTCCTTGCTCAGTGAGAAGCCTGCTTCTCCCTCTTGCTCCATCACTCCCCCTGCTCATGCTCTCTCTCCCTCAGATAACTAAATAAAATCTATTTTAAAAAAAGGAAATAGATCTAATAAAAAAATGGAAAATCCAGGACACAAGCTAGAGCAGATGGGATCCTTTTGGGACCACAGGTATAATCCAAGACTCTCCTATGCAAACCAGACAGATTCTAGAGAAACATATGTATGATTATCCCACCTTTTGATAGTCAAGGGGAGAGAGTCATGCATGCAGTTAGATAAGTGAAACTTGGGTTCCTGATGTGTCTGTTCTGGAACACATTAGGTAAAATCTACACATTTGGGAATCATCAGTATGTAGATCATATTTGAAACCATGAGATTGGATGGGGTTGCCAATGGGAATAAGAAAGGAAAGAGGCCCAAGGACTATGCCCTGGGCAGTCCATCATGGGAAAAGGGGAGAAGTGGAGGGGCCAGCAACAGAGACTGGAAGTTGAAACTCAAATTGCAGAATGCCACTTCTCAGGTTGCACAGAGCACTCAGAATATTGCCTGAGGGTTTGCACTATGCTAGGAGATTTTACACCCTCATGGGACTCCTGAAGAAGAAGTCCATGGGCCTGGGCACAGAACACAAACCCTAACGCAGGTCAGTATAAGACCGGAGGGAAGAACAGAGTGTGCCAAACAGGAGAAGGCAGGCCTCCTCTAAAGGAATTTATAAAGTACATTTCACAGTTTTGGGAATCAAGGAAATTATGTCTGTGGACACTGTAAAGCCCGTGAGTCATAAGTTTGTGATACTGGGGGGCGCCTGGGTGGCTCAGTGGGTTAAGCCTCTGTCTTCGGCTCAGGTCATGATCTCAGGGTCCTGGGATTGAGCCCCACATTGGGCTCTCTGCTCAGCAGGGGGCCTGCTTCCCCCCACCCCCCACCTGCCTCTGCCTAATTGTGATCTCTCTCTGTCAAATAAATAAATCTTAAAAAAAAAAAAAAAAAAGTTTGTGATTCCGGCTATAACTTTCCAACAGATATTCCCATGATTCCAGGCAGGATAAATGCATCACAGGGCCACATAGCTATTAAGTGGCAGATTCTGGGATGGAAGCTCAGGTTCGCAGAGTTGGGGTTCTTTTCACTGCACCGAACTGCTGCCCTGAAATTTCTGAAAGCAAACCTTGCTGGAAGCTGACTGACAAATCCAAGCGCCAAGCTGGCTCTGTCTGTCTGTATGCTGGAGCGAATGCAAAAAGTGGAGAAAATTATATGCATTTTTTTCTTCCAGCATATTCCCATTGGTACTTTGAAGTATTTCTACCTCCACACCATCCTAGTTCTAAAAAGAAAATGGAGGCACTTGTTTGCATTTTTCACTGGAAGAAAATGTATGGAATTCAGGCACCAGAGAGGGAAGAAGAGACAGAGGCATCCAGGAATCCCAAGGTCCCTGAAGTGTGTTTTTGGCCCTCTGAACATGACTCTGGGAGACTGAATTACCCCACAATGCTGCCTGTTATTCTTGGAGTCAAGACCTTTTCCTTTTTTAACTTTCTGGTTTACTTCGGGATTCAGGCTGTCTGTTTATTATAGGTGGCTAGAATGTTCCTTCTTGGCTGTACCTCTTGTGTTTCTTATGGAACCCACAAGGTGTAATGTTCAGAATATTGACCTTGAGTCAGCAAGCTGGCATGTGGGGCCAGGCTTGGCCACATACTATCTATGTGGCCCTGGAGCACATCACCCAGCCTTTCTGACTCTTGCCTTTTTATTTTTTTTTTTAATTCTAAAACAGGGAAAAAAACACCTTCTGCCATTACTTCCTTAGATAGTGGAGAACCTAAAATATAGTATTTGTAATTTCACCTTTGTAGAACACTTTATTAAGTCTGTGGATATAAATATTCTTTTTTTAAAACATAAGCAGGAGGAAAGGTGTCTGCTGGTATGGAGAAAGGAAAAGGCAAGCTTAAAAAAAAAAAATCAGATTGTGAGCAAGGGAATTGCCATGGGGTAGAAAGAAGGTCAGCCAACCTTGATCAAGAGCTTATAGAAATCATGTTCCAACTTATTGTGCTTTGAAAGTTTCTGATTTTTTTCATATGTCAAAGGCAATCCTGTGTACCCAGGGAGTGAGGGCAGGGAAGGGGGAAGGGATCAGCTTTCTGCCCAGGTGTCAGTTTTCTCACTGTGACTGTAAGGCAGCAGAGACCCAGTGTTCTGGAGTTCCTGACCCATCTGGAATCACACTACTGAACATAGGACTGTGGATGGTACTTTCCATGCTGGGGAGAAAGGGTTCTAGAGGGGTTTGGACTTTTAAATGAGACCTTAACAGGCAAGATAAGGTAAGGAGGCCCAAGGAGGGTGTTCCTTCAATCTTTGAAGATTGTGTAGTTCACAGGACTTTCTAAAGCCCATATATCCTTTCCTTATAACAGCAACACTGTGTAAACAGGGAAGATATTATTGTCCTTGTTTTATAATAAGGTATTTGAGGCCATATTGACTGAGAGCTGGCAAGTGGCTGAATGTAGACCAGGATGTGATCTGTTGTATTGCCTACTCTTTACCCACAAAGCCATCCACGGTTCATAGTTGCTGGAGCCCAGAGAGAATAAGTAACTCTTAAAAGGTCACACAGCAATAAATAGCAGATCCAGGACTTTAAACAAGGCACCCTGGCTCTGTATCCTATGCATTCTCCACTATTCTATGCAGCCTTCCTAAGGAGCTGTAGAAAGGTTATTTGACAACTGCTGGGCACTAAGCAGGTGTCAGGGTGAGGCATCAGTGAAGTGGTATTCCATGACCATATGCGACACACCTGGGTCTGCCATACCTACCTGAGAATGTGCCACAGACTCTTCACTATATTGGCAGGTGCTGCCTTTTTTTTTAGGTGTTGCTTCTGAAGTTTTATCTTTTTATTTCCCTTAAGGCCCACTGGTGCCAAGGACTAGAAAATAAAATCAAAAGAAATAAAATATCGTTAAATAGTATCACACAATGGGTCTGTATGAGACTTCTATGGCATGGGTTAGAATTTGAAAGTCTTAGTTGAATTACTAGGTTACAGAAGAATGGGCACTGTCATTCCAGTGAAAGTACAGAAGGCAGCTCAGGGTCCCTGTGATGGAGAAACAAAACGAAAGACTGCCTTGTGACATGAAATTGACATAAACCTTCTCTGTGGTTTCCATAGCATTAGAGATGGTCTTCTTAAACTCTGGAATGATTCATAGTGTCTTGGAACATTTACAGTAAATAGTGGGCTCCCTTGAATATGCAGAGGACAGCAGATTTCTATAAGCAGTAATAAGAGAGAATTGAGGAGACCTGGTGACCTTTGTTTTCACTAAAGTCATAGCAGTTGAGTTGGAATTGATCGAACTTATTTCTAATTTCTACTGCAATTGACCCTTGACTGATGTGGGGGTGAGGAGGGATGGCCCCTCATGCAGGAGAATATCTGTGTGTAACTTGATTCCCCCAAACTCCTAGTAGCTCACTATTGACCAAAATTCTTACTGATAACATAAACAGTTGATTAACACATGTTGTGTGCACTATATGTTTTATATACAGTATTCTTACAATAAAGTAAGCTAGAGAAAAAATATTTAAAAAATCATAAGAAGAGAAAACACATTTAGTCCTGTACTGTATTTATTAAAAAATTCTGTGTGTAAGTGGACCCGTGTAGTTCATACCTGTGTTATTCAAGGCTTGACTATGTCTTTTATGTTACTCTCTGCAAAACAATTTTCTGAAGGTATTCTTTTGGCAGAATCAAGCAGCATAGAATATTTCATTGGGCCGGAGTAGAAAACACTGGTTTCCAAATTCTCCAGTGGTATGCTCATTTTATTCTGAGTGCAGTGTCACTAATTGCATAGAAGGGGTTTATGTGGTTAGCAAGATTTAGTCTTGTCAACTGTGCCTGAGATTTTAATTATCTCTTTGTTACAATAGGCCCTATCAATACTGTACAAGAGGTTGGAGAGATTGATGGGAAAAAATAGATAAGGTTTCTGAGTTAGGCCTCAGTTACAATTTTCAGTATGTGTGTATGTGTGTACATGTACACAAATGTATTCCGAGAGTCTAGTGGCTTTCTTCGTTTTCTTCCACACATGAAGAAAGACAGTGGACCTGTAAGATGGAACAGTGACCTTTATGAAGGGGAGGCTCTTTCTCAGTCTGGGCTTCCTTAGATTGAAGGGCCCTAAGAAGGAAGATGGTGTGTAAGATCCCTTCCAGCTCTGCTTTTGGAATTTGTGATTCAATCAGATAAATGAAGGCAATGATAATTATTCTGGAAGTGGTCCAATCTGACATGAGTTAAATTATTTGATTAAGGCTGCACATTTAGGCTAACAGACACATGAAAAAATGTTCATCATCATTAGCCATCAGGGAGATTCAAATCAAAACCACACTGAGATACCACCTTATACCAGTTAGAATGGCCAAAATCAACAAGACAGTAAACAACAACTTTTGGAGAAGATGTGGAGAAAGGGAAACCCTTTTATACTGCTGGTGGGAATGCAAGTTGGTGCAGCCACTTTGGAAAACAATGTGGAGATTCCTTAAGAAATTAAAAATAGAGCTACCCTATGACTCTGTAGTTGCACTACTGGGTATTTACCCCAGAGATATAGATGTAGTGAAAAGAAGGGCCATCTGTTCCCCAATGTTCATAGCAGCAATGGCCACAGTTGCTGAACTGTGGAAAGAACCAAGATGCCCTTCAACAGATGAATGGATAAAGAAGATATGGTCCATATATACTATGGAGTATTACACCTCCATCATAAAGGATGAATACCCAACTTTTGTACCAACATGGACAGGACTGGAGGAGATTATGCTGAGTGAAATAAGTCAAGCAGAGAGAGTGAATTATCATATGGTTTCACTTGTGGAGCATAAGCAATAACGTGGAGGACATTGGGAGAAGGAGAGGAGAAGGGAGTTGGGGGAAACTGGAGGGAGAGACAAACGACAAGAGAGTGAACTTTGAGAAACAAACTGAGGGTTTTAGAGGGGCGGGGGTGGGGGGTTGGGTGAGCCTGGTGGTGGGTATTAAGGAAGGCATGTGTTGCATGGATCACTGGGTGTGGTGCATAAACAATGTATTTTGGAACACTGAAAAAAAAATTTTTTTTAAAAGTCTGCACATTAAGTTTCCTTAGAGCTGGATCTAGATCCAGGGGATGGATCCTTAGCCTAGTGTGACTTCTGGTCTATCTGACTTCCTGCCATCTTGCAAGTATTGAGCCCCTACCACATGTGAAGACCCCAGGCTTAGGTGCCAGGGATATCAGAAGAGGTCTTTCTTCCTGAAATGTCCTCTCCTCTTGGTTTTGGTGATGCCAGGCTTTGTGGGCTTTCTTCTACATCTTTGGTAGCCTTCCTGGACTTCCTGAAACCACATGTCATGTAAAACAAACCTATTTTCAGAGAGAAGCAAGTCTGCATTGCTCTCTTCATACCATGTCCTCTTTAGCTCTAAGTTCCAACTGCACCAGACACTGGTAATGTCTGTAGGCAACTCCTCACTGCAGTGCAGAGTAATAGACCTTGTGTTTCTTTCCAATATCTCCGAGAGATGGTTCTTTCTCAAAACAAAGTTTGACCAAGTAATTGGGTACGCAAGATGAGGCCAAAAATCAACCATGGTATCTCCTAAGTTGCTTTTGGAAAAGTGATGTAATTGCTCAGTGCCTTGGTTTTCCAGTTGCAAGATGGAAATAATATTTGCCAACATACTCCCTTCTCCATGTTAGAGCTCATCAAGGTTCAGCACTACTGCACAACCCTCCCTTCCCAGGCCATTCTTGTGGCATCAGTCCCCATCTACAGACCAATGGGTCCATCCCCCTGGGTGCCCAGCAGACTGCTGGGCGTGGCCTCATTCCTTTCCCTGTCTGAATGTCCAATCAGTCACAAAGCCCTAACAAGCCTTCATTTTCTCTGCCACTGGCTTCCCTCCTACCGGCCTTCTCCAGATGTCTTGCTCTCCTTCAATGCATTCTCCACACCAGTGGTGTCCTGAGGGCTCGGGGCAGAGGGAGGAGACGTGCCCTGGGTGTATTAGGAAGGAGGTACATTGACTGTAAAGAGTTTAAAAGCAGTAAGAAAACCTACTAAACGTTACCTACTAAACCTATTATCACCATGCAAAGGCAGTTCTAAATGGTTTCAGCAATGAAGTACTCATTGCTGGAAAAGAAAATCTTTCTTTTTTTTTAAGATTTTTTATTTATTTATTTGACAGAGAGATCACAAGTAGGCAGAGAAAAAGGGGGAAGCAGGCTCCCTGCTGAGTAGGGAACCTGATGCAGGGCTCAATCCCAGGACCCTGAGATCATGACCTGAGCTGAAGGCAGAGGCTTAACCCACTGAGCCACCCAGATGCCCGTGGAAAAGAAAATCTTAACCTAAGTTGTATACAACTGTTGCAGTTGCTCTGGAATTCTATTAATTAATATATGAGCTTTAAATGAATCCATTTGCAATTCTTAACCCTTTGATAAACATTGTATTCTACATGGAAATGGATCCTTGAGTGCTCAGTAACACAGCGGGCCCCTGACTCATATGGCTTCATCAATCCCCATCTTTTGAACGTTAAGTTCATGACTGTGTGTCTTCTGGAGCTTCATATTCAAGCATTTAAATGGCTGATCCAAATTACACGATCATAGCACAGGGAATATAAAGAGTTACTTTGGTTCCATTATTTCATGTAACCACATAGAGAATTTATGTTTAAAGTTTTCAACAGCAAAAGTTTGATATGTCCACTTTTTGCTCATACACGAAGTGATTTGTTGATTTTAGGTGATGTCCTAAGAAAGTACGTTTAAAGGTATTGCACTAAACCCAAACAGCTCCAGGAAACAATAATTGTTGTTGGAAATCATTTTACCCTATAGAGAATGGGGAGTGTTAAGAATGACCTATCGCATCTCCACAAGGTGGCCAGAGTGATCTTTTTTAAAACTCAAGATGGATCCTTGCTTAAAATCACTGGGTTCCAACTCTCATCCTAGGCCACAAGGTCGCATGCAGCGTCCTCATCTTGGGTCACCACACACCCCCACTGTGCAAATGCAGGTCACACCAACCTTTCTTCCCTTCCCTGTGCCAGGCTCTTTCCCTTCTCCCTTCCATGTGGATTCTCACATCAGCACAAATGTCTCTTCCCAGGGAAGGCTTCTCTAACTCGACATTACCCTTCATACAATCTTCCAGCATCTTTACTTGAGCATCGGTCAGGGTTGCCGGTGACCTTGCACACGTGATCCTCCCTTGAAGGTCTGCCTCCTCCAACTGCGCATCCTGAGAACAGAGACCTGTTTGTGTGGTTACATCTCCACGTGCACCACAGTGCCTAGCACTTGCTGGTACTCAGTAACCTTGATGGCACAAGAGAGGACACCTGGAATGGGCCTTATCCTGAGGGTGCTATTGGAGGGGAGCTCCTTAAGGTATTTGGTTTTATTTATTATTATTATTTTTAACTCCCAGGGAAGCAGGTCTGGATCACAGACCGCTGCATCCTAGAGGACGACTGGCTAGCGGCTGCGGCTGGCCACCAGCCCCATTCTCTCTCTCTGCACTGCTGCCACCATGTTGTCCAGGCCGTGACTGAGCAAGGGCCGAAGGACTTCTCTAGAGCTGTGGGGCTGCTTTTCAGGTATCAGTACTGGCTGCATGCCTGACGCTTTTTCTCCGGGGGGGAACGGTATGGATTGGGTTCTGATGGCTTTCTCCCGCCCTTTCCCCTCACTCCGCATAAAACATTATCTCTTTGGCATAAGACTGCACAAAAAATGCAATCTGTTGGATGGGTACTACATTCAGTTGGTGTAAAAAGTGAAAAGAGTATGAAAAGCTATCCTCTGAGACTGCGCCCAGATCCATGTTGTATTAGCTGGGGAGGATAGTCAGGGCAGGGTACCACCAACAGGCTTATGGGATTATAAGCCTGCCCTACACCAGTTCCACCTCATCTTCACTAATTACATCTGCAATGAACCTATTCCCAAATAAGGTCACATTCTGAGGCACTGGGGATGGGGCTTCAAAATGTAAAGTTTTGGGAATCACACCTCAACCCATAACACATATCCCCCACGATATTTTATCGTCTGATTGGACTTTCATGCAGGTGAAAAAAGCACTTTATAATTATCTGAGCATATATGACTTTACATAGACACTCAAAGTAATTTTTGCACAGTTTTAGTATGCGCTGAATTTCTCAGAAATGCGACTACCATACTTACTGAGTTTGTTTTGTTTGGAAATTTACAAGGAGTTGCTCATGTCTTTGGAAAATTGGGATCACTAAGATAACACACCGAAAACATGCTTCATTTACAGAAAAATGTCAGGGTCCTGCAACTGTAAAAATGATCTGGAGTGTGCTTTTCATTTTGTTACACAGTTTTCTTCTTTTGAGGTGGGAAGAATGGGATTGCAAAATGTTCTAAGCCAGATTTACAGATATTCCCAAAATAGTCCCAAAAATATTATGGGAAAAATACACAAAGAGATGTGCATGCACTCACACATACATATATATGACACATTCATGATTTATGCATAAAGTTAAATATTTGTAACATTGGGGAGGTTCGGAACATAATGATTTTGTACAATATCTTGAAGATTTAAAATTTTCTTTTTTTTTTTTAAAGATTTTATTTATTCATTTGACAGAGATCACAGGTAGTCAGAGAGGCAGGCAGAGAGAGAGGGAGGAAAGCAGACTCACTGCTGAGCAGGGAGCCGGATGTGGGGCTCGATCCCAGGACCCTGGGATCATGACCTGAGCCAAAGGCAGAGGCTTTAACCCACTGAGCCACCAGGAGCCCTGATTTAAAATTTTCTTAAATATTGTTAGTTGTTGTTGGTCCACTTCTTTAATTTTCCTCCAGTTCCTGGGGGCTCTGTCTTTTCTGCACTGTTTTGTCCCCAAGTTTTCAAAAGCCCAACATTTCTAGTTGTGTCTTTTTTTTTTTTTTAAAGATTTTATTTATTTATTTGTCAGAGAGAGAGAGGGAGAGAGAGCGAGCACAGGCAGACAGAATGGCAGGCAGAGGCAGAGGGAGAAGCAGGCTCCCTGATGAGCAAGGAGCCCAATGTGGGACTCGATCCCAGGACACTGGGATCATGACCTGAGCCGAAGGCAGCTGCCCAACCAACTGAGCCACCCAGGTGTCCCTAGTTGTGTCTTTTTAATGGTGGGAAACATTCCTGGGATTTCGAATACAAAGACTTTAAGACAGTGAGGTGCTGAGTGCCTCATTTAGCATATGCGCCCAGTTACATATTTGTTTGAAAATTTCAGTCTGACAGAAGCATTCAAAAGGAATTTTAAATACTCAGGGAGAGTTTCTAACCTTCATCTGGGTTCAAAGATTAACAATTTAGGAGGACAGAAGGTGCCCGCTCTCTGTTGACATTCATGGATCAATTGGTGTGCAAATATTGGATTCTTTCCTGCTATAATAACAGGCAAATAGCAGCAAATCTACTCTCCAGAAAAACACAATTACGAAATACTCAAAGGGGTGTTTGCACCTCTATGTGCGTGGGTTTAGAATTCCTTTTAATCCAAGGATATAGCACATAGTAGGGGCTCAGTAAAAAAAAATTCACCAAAAGTCACATTACTCAGCCATAAAAAAGAGTGAAATCTTGCCATTTGCCATGATGTAAATGGACCTAGAAGGTATTATGACAAGTGAAAGAAGTCAGAGAAAGACAAAATCCATCTCACTTTTATGTGAAATCTAGAAAACAAAGCAAATAAATAAACAGATTCTTAAATACAGGGAACTGATGATCGCCCAAAGGGAAGGTGGGTAGGGGGATGGGTGAAATAGATGAAGGGGACTAAGGGGTACAAATTTCCACTTATAAAATAATAAGTCCCAGAGATGACAAGTATAGCCTAGGAAATACATTCAGTAATATTGCAATAATGTTACATGGTGACAGTTGCTGGATATACTTAAGGTGAGCCCTGAGTAATGTGGAGAATTGATGAATCACTATGTCCTACACCTGAAACAAATATAACATCGTATGTCAATTACACTTCAATAAGAACTATAAAAAGAATCACAGACATTTTTTTTCAGAGCTAAAAGGACTCTTAGGGTTTATCTACACTGTTCCACCTGCCAGTCATCTTCCCTTTTTCAGACTGACCATTACTGAAGTCCACAGAGATTAACTGAATTACTGGTGATTGCTCATATACTTGGCCTGCTTTGAGGGATCTTGCAAAAAACAGTTGTCTTGCATTGGTACATGAATGTCTTTGAGGACTTAACTTATGAGCCACCATATGGCTCCCTGAGGAGTGTCACCTTCAAGAACTCTATTTTTTGCATTTTTAGCACTTCTTTTGTCCACTTCACATATCATGTATTATTAAACTTTAGGGCTGAGCATTCTTTATAGCTACATTATCAACTGAACTCTTCATGAGTGCCCATGAAATAAATTTCTCAAAGAACTTGGACTTAGGACTCTTGTCATTGTTGGGGACTTGTCATTGTTCTGAGTAACTGATTTGTGTTTACTTTATGGAAGGTATGGTGATGCTTTCTGCTTTGTCTTAGAAATTCCTTGCTAGGAAACCTAGATTTAAAACTGTGAAATTAGACTTCTTCATAGGACATAGGATATTATGACTTACATTTTGTATACTAATCTAAACTTTGGTCTCATTTTATTTTTCTTCCCCTTTTTTCTGTTTTTTTTTTCTGTTTATTTCTATTTTTCTTTCTTATTTTTAATCTTATTGAACTGTGGGTATTTTGAAGTTCCTTTTCAATATTATACTTAACAATCTTCTTTGGATCTATTATTCATTGCAGAGCAAAATAGGCTAGGCCCACATTAGCAATTGTGATGAGACAGGCTTAAGAGATAGAGAATCCGATTAGCTGCCTTTTTAATATTGAATAAGACATTGGGGCCCTGCCAGGTAGAAAGAATATGAGACGGATTCAGGTTTCCCTCAAGTTCTAAGGTCTCTTCAGCTAACTGGGAAAATAAATGATCATATTTAACATTATATATATACATATAAATATATATTAAAAATATAGTTTATCATAAAAATGTAATATATCAAGTGAAATTAACCCAGAATTCCCTCTAGTGGATGGGGTTTATAGGCTCAAATCTGACATGAAAACTATATCGTGTTGTGACTTCACCCCAGTGATCAGAATGTTCGATTAGCTTCTATTATAAGTTTTATAGTCCTTGCTCAATGTTTAAAGAGGGCTCTGTGTCACTGAATTTTGAACAAAAATTCAGCCTACATTCCAGCCAATCATTGTGGTTGGTAGGGATTTTTAGCAAACTGAGGAGACAGCCCCCAAAATTGCTTGAAAAAGTAGCCTCAAAATTGTTTGGGGTGATTTAAATTTCTTTTTTATGAGTTCACAGATCGTAATCCTAGAAATTAAGACTAGAAATGTTGATGAGAACTGAACCCATATTATTAATATCTTGCATAAAAATCTGTACATATTTGTGTTTTAAGTATTTATAAAATTTAAGGGGATTTGGATTATTAAGGTAAAATCCTTGCGATTCTAATTTAAAGAGCATAATTGAATAAATGATTTATACATGTAAGCTAGGATTTGCAATCATACCGATCCGAGCCCTGGTTTTTCTCCTCCTCCTTGCGGGATACTCTAAGAAAGTAACTGATTAGTGTAACTCATTTGCTCTCCAGTAAATAAGTTACTGCTTCCTTTCTGGGTGCTGTTTCCTTTTGTATACCAGCTGTCTCATTCTGTCTGCCTATGCTGTGTACTTTCTTACCCATGTGTGTCTCTTCATATGTTCCAGATAACCACCACCAGGCCTATCTCTGCTTGGAAAAATTCAGCCCAGTCTGTAAGGAACAGCAGAAATGTCCCCCTATCTGACATCTTCCCACGTCCCTCCTCCCCAAGCAGGAGCAAGATGTTCAGCAGCCTCTGTGGTGTTGCCCAGGAGGAAGTATGTGTGACTGTCAGCTGTGTGAGCCCACATTCATAAAGGGACAGATCATGACCTGGACACAGTGTCCATCCGCAGCAGTCACTTAATGCCTATTCAGTTGAGCTAATGAAATGAGTTAAATTGGCATTCAATATGCTGACCAGCTAGATCCCAGATCATAACTCGGCCAACTCTTATTTAGGGTCATAAAATCATGGGGATTTGAAATATAATCTAGTTCTCTCTGTTTCAAATTCTTCTGTTCTGCAGAGAATTTAACTTGAAGACAGACTTCTGTAGCATGAAATAGCATGATAGCCACGGATCCTGGACAAAACCCTTCATTTTCAGATGCAGAAACTGAAGATTCTTTAAAATATAAAAATGTAGATATCAAATTTCTCTTAAACATGAGAAGACTCAGCAATATGGATTCCCATTCTTGAAAAGTGTCCATTGGCTGGCACAGCCCCCCATGGTGGCCATGGTCCTCAGCACCCCTGCATTTCCCTGATGCGGAAGCTAAGTGCCAAGATGAGGTTTAACACTCCAAAAAGAGGATGCTGTTGTACCATGGTACACGGTACTTCTCCTGGCCTCCTCCCCTTGTGTATGTTACTTGCCTGTCCCTGAAGGCAATTAACTCGAGGCCCCAGATTTGCAGCAGGTGTGGATCTGTGAGGTGGGAAAAATATTGTTTACAAATCAAACTTCATCTGAACTGCATGTAGTTTGCAATTCAGAGAAATCCACTGTAACTATAAACCAACTCTTTTGTGCATCAAATAAACACACTTGATTATAATTCTTTGACCTTGACAAAAAGCTACATCTTAGCTTGGCATATAATTTTGAGAGCTCAACTTGTTCCATTAAAATTGTGTAAAAATTTCTTCTTTTTATTATGACATTTACATTCACACAGGTGAAGACTAGGTCCAGTGATTATTTTTCTTCCGCAAGTTATCTGTTTTTCTCGTTTTCTTTTCCCACACAGATAAGATTTTATCACTTATACAATTTTTATCATGAATATAAAACTTGCCAAGACAAACTGAAGACTGAGCAATATTAATTTTTGCGAGATACATGGTGAGTTCATTAGAGCTCTCAGCTGAGTCTTTCTTTTTATCTTAGAAAGTTTTCCTTTTTAGACTCTGAGTCTTAATTCTAAACGTTATATGAAGACTTAAATTTCAGATAAAGTAGAAAAGCTCCTCAGTGTGGCTTCAATGTCACTATTCAGCCAAGATCTGCTCCTTGGCTTCAACTCTGGCCTCAGCCGTTGAAAGTCTGATTACTAAATCATCACTTCAGTGGCATTTCTGGTGTCCTTGGACTTGTGCATGACCAAGTGATCACTTTGGTTACGACCATATGTAATCAGTTTAACAAAAAGGGAGATCACGTGGATTAGCTGTTAATATCTGAATATGCAGTTGCAAATACTACACGTGTAATTGAGGATAGAAAAGCTCAGATATTTTATATGTTGAGGTATAAGAGCATAATTTTTACTGCAAATGTTAAATGTTGCAATAATGGATAGTTGGGGCCATAGTTTTATGTATAAAACTATTATTTTAAAATCTTAAAAAAGGAAAAGAAATGGAAAGTTTATATGTGTGTATGTGTGTGTGTGTGTGTGTGTGTGTGTATAAAGATTTTATTTATTTATTTGACAGAGATAGAGATAATGAGTGCAGGAACACAAACAGGGGTAGTGGAAGAAGGAGAAGCAGACTCCCTGCCGAGCAGGGAACCCAGTGTGGGGCTCAATCCCAGGACCCTGGGATCATGAACTGAGCCGAAGGCAGACACGTTTTAACGACTGAGCCACCCATGTGCCCCCAAAATTAATACATATATTAAAGAGAGAATAAATTTGCTGAATAGTTTATGAAGAGTATTTTATCTTTTGGGGGCTTACAACTACTTATTAAATTAAAAAGTAACTTATAAAGTCAAGAAGGTATCACTTCTTTGCTTTATAAAATTATTTGGTATACCAACATTCATAATACTAAATAAAATAATCTTTAAGAATTGTAAAAAAAATGATAATAAAAATAAAATAAAAACAGTTTTATTGGTAAATAAATGTCATATAGAACTTATGCATGCTAAGAGTACAATTCAGGGATTTTTTATTTCAGAACATTTTCATGATCCCAGACAGTTTCTACATGTTCCCTTGTGGCTAATCTTTGCTCCTACTCCCCAGCCCTAGCCAGTCCTGGGCCAGGAATGTGCTTGCTCCATCAGGACCTCAACCTCAGAAAGTGACTGCTACCCCCCACCCCAATTCATTCAATCACCTCTTTCATCACTGTCATCAACAATGCCATTGGGCTTGGGTATCACTACTAGTCGCCTGTGGTCCCTGGGTGGCTCAGTCAGTTAGGTGTCTGCCTTCAGCTCAAGTCATGATCCTTGGGTCCTGGGATGGAGCCTCCCATGAAGCCCCCCCATGGAGCCCTGCACTGGGATCTGTGCTCAGTGAAGAGTCGGCTTCTCCTTCTCCCTCTCCCTGCTGCTTGTGCTCTCTCTCTCAAATAAGTAAAACCTTAAAAAAACAAAGCAAAACAAAAAACAAAACCCAATGCCATTGGGTATGGGAGGTTACCACCACCCCAAAGGGACTGAACCATCTTCCCGGAAGCACAGCGTGCGCCCTGCTTGGCAGAGCCCCATGCCTATAGAGCTGGAAGAAGCTGGGGGAGTGACTGGGGCTGTCTCATGCACGAATGTCTCAGACTCTCACTAAACCTTCTTGAGGTTCAGCTGATGCAGATCTCTGTGCTGTGTGATCTATTGCTTTCTGTTTGTCTAATCATTTTCATCTCTTTTTCCTTCTGGAGCTTTTCTAGTTGGTCTTTGGTCCCACCGATTCTGTTTTGTAATTGGTGCCATCGCACTAGTTCCGTTTTCTGCTCTGTGCTGCCCCTGAGCTGTGTTTTAGTTAGCTACTGACGTATTCCTTCCTCTACATTTCTTACATGTCCTTGTGATTTACCTTTTTACAGGAGCCATGTGTCTCAGTGAATTCTTTTTTCATCATTTTTTCCTTAATTTTTAAAATATTTATCTGATTCCTCAGTACTAATAAGAATAATTTTTCTGGAATACCTGGGTGGCTCAGTCAGCTAAGTGACCACCTTCAGCTCAGGTCATGATCCCGGGGTTCTGGGATCAAGTCCTGCATTGGTCTCCTTGGTCAGCGGGGAATCTGCTTCTCCTTCTGCCTGCCGCTTTTCCTGCTTGTGCTCTCTCCCTCTCTCTCTCTTTCTCTGTTTAATACAAAAATAAAATCTTAAAAAAAAAAAAGAATAATTTTCCCCTGCCCATGTGGAGCAATAATTAATCCTTCTTTGATCTTCAAAAACTATGTCTTACATACTTTTTTTTTTTCTGATTTCTGAACTTTGAGTGAGGAAGATCACTTCCAGTCTGATGTTTGGTAGCCAATAGGACTCCTATATTTTATTTGGATTCTCTCACTGTCTACCAACATTAGTATTCTCTTTCAGGATGTAAGCCGGAGGTCAAAGAGAAGACATTTATCCTGCTCAGTATTACTTTATTGAGGCAGGTCATTTTGTTCCTATTGCCTGGTTTTCTATGAGGTTGTGTATTTACTACTGAAAAATTTGAATCAGTGTGTAGCTCCTGCTTTGTTAGAACATGGGTAAGTTCAGTCTCCCAGTGGACTGCTTCCTTTTTATGCCCCCAGTTACTCATCATGTGACAAGACGGGATGCAATGCCGTACTGCTGGACTCATGACCTCATGGCCAAGTTGAATTACTGGGCATTATAGACTCTAAAGTCAACCCAACAATGATGGACTGAAGAATTCCCATGAAATAATTCTCTTAGGGAGGAAGACCTTTCAGGAATTAGGTGTCTAGTATAATAATGAATTTTTATGACCGTGTTGCATTCTTAAGAAACCCATACATGAGCTCACTGGCCATCATGTTTCAGTATGACCCATCTACACCGCAGTTAGGACTAATTCCTCCCAGTGATTGAAAAACATCATTAATATTGTTGATTTATATCTTTAGTTCCACTGCTGTTGTAATTTCCCCAATATGTTGGTATTTTATTTATTTATTTATTTATTTATAAGATTTTATTTATTTGACAGAGAGAGAGATCACAAGTAGGCAGAGGGGCAGGCAGAGAGAGAGGGGGAACCAGACTCTCCGCTCAGCGAAGAACCGGATCCGAGGCTCAATCCCAGAACTCTGAGATTATGACCTGAGCCAAATGCAGAGGCTTAACCCACTGAGCGACCCAGGCGCCCCTGTTGGTATTTAAAAGTGTGAAGAGGAAATTAGCAGCCTGTTACCATATGCTAAAAATATCCTAATATTGGCTACACTAATGAAATGTTTTCATGTTAAGTGGGGCTTTTATTTATATGACCCTTAAGATTTTTAGCCCAAATCCATTTATACACTCTACATCTTCTGTTCTAGTTTATACAATTTCTGCTCTAGTTTATATACCAGGAAATATTTTGGAGGGGTGTGTGCTAGAGCAGCAAATCTTTTTTTAATATACAGTGCTTCTAAAACTTGAACATGCACGTAAATCCCCTGGGAATCTAGTTAAAATGCAGATTCTGCACTTGTAACAAAGTCCCGGGTAATGTCAACACTGCCGTTCAGAGCAGTAAGGTGCCAGACGAGCTGGTATGCTCATGATTTGGAGCCCCCATCACTCATATTTTGATTACCATAAGACGCAAACAGGGACAATTCTGCAATGTCATATTTCCAGACTCACTGAGGGCCTGGTGCTCTATGACCTTTGCCCCCAAACGGAGGTTGTTACCAAGTAGTTGTTCTGCTAATAACTGTGTTCCATTTCATGTTCAAATATTCATGGCCTTTTAATCTGGGCAGAGACTGTTTGGAAAAGAGGTGGCCACCACAGATAAGTCTTATCATTTTCATGACACCATTCATACATTTTTATTTAAAAACAAAAAGGGGGGGCGCCTGGGTGGCTCAGTGGGTTGAGCTTCTGTCTTCAGCTCAGGTCATAATCTCAGGGTCCTGGGATCCAGCCCCGCATTGGGCTCTTTGCTCAGTGGGGAGTCTGCTTCCCCTCTCTCTCTGCCTGCCTCTCTGCCTACTTGTGATCTCTGCCTGTCAAATAAATAAATAAAATCTTTAAAAATAAATAAATAATTTTTAAAAAGCTTCTCAGAGTTTGAAGTAGGGTTTGTTTGCAACAGTTGATGCCATAAAAATTCAGACCTTTCTTCGAGGCATGGATAGAGGTCACATACACCGAGAGGTCACATAGCTCTGCAGGGGATTTTTGAAAGGAACGAAGTCTTCCTAGTAAAATAGCCCAGGGTGTGTTTGGCACAATGGGAAAAAGAGCCATGTTGAGAAAGTTGGCTCTAGTCTAGAAGAGCTGAGCTGTTCATCACATTTAATGACAATAACCGCTCCTGTTGATCTAGAAGAAATGTTGTGGGAGAACCTCCAAACAGATTCCACTGTGGTCCTTTTTCTGCCCCTTTGGACCTTTTTAGGGTGTCAAACCTAAATCGGAGTTAATTTTCAGGATACGATTGTTTTTTTCCCCGCTGTCTGCTTGACGTCCATTATTTTCCAGACTTCTCCCCCGACATTAATTACTTCCTTATTATATTTTCCTTAGAGTACCATCTTCACCATTGGCAGTTTATGGGTAATGCTGTCGCTAAGAACTGCAAGGCACGTAGCCATAAAGGCGTAACTGGCCCACTTGAGACCTAACAGAAAGGACCAATCGTGGTAGCATTTTCAAAGGTGGTGCCTTCTGAAACTAGCCCGCTGGGAGTGTTTGGTCAACGGATGCAGGTAGGAAAACAATGTGCCTGGGAAGCTTTGAGTGTCTTAGATGTTTGGAAAAACAGATTAATGCAAGTACCACTGACCCAGGTTCTGTAGCTTTGGATAAATCACTGCTGGTACTATTTAATTTCTTATGCTGTGTGGTCTTTGTAAAGTAACTAAAAATTAAATTGCATTTATATTTTCAAATAGGGCCGCTCCTTCCATGGATAATGTTCAAAACAGTCTTTTAAGTATCTTTTATCTTTCTTTTTTAGAAATGCAACAGCATGTTGCCAGTTTAACCGGCATCCATCCATCTGGCCCTTCCTTCCGCCTCCCTGGCCTCCCTCCCTGCCTCTTCCCATTTTTTCTGCTTGACGTACATTCCTTCTTATTCTTTTCATACATAAAAATCCCTTGTGGCTGCTCCACGGCTGCCTCCTGAATTTCCAGCCTTCTCACCCTGCCTGGCTGCAAACTGTGCTTAAATAAATTTTTCATGCCTTTCCATAACATTCAAATCAAGTGACATGCACTGGCTCCCTGCCCCAGCTGATCTAGCTTCTGACTTCAGTCAGCAAGCTTTGCGATATCTATCTGGACCACTTGCTTTTTCTTCTTCCCAGCGTGAGCCCGTCTGTTAATGTCTTGCTGCCTCTAGCTCTTTAATCCTTCTCGACATTCACCATTGTCCTGTTTTCTGTCTACTGAGTGATGTCCCACTGTTATAGGAAATGTCACATCGAGGCAGACCAAGCAGTAACATTTTTCAAGATTGACTTTTTTTTTTTTTTTTAAAGATTTTATTTATTTATTTGACAGAGAGAGATCACAAGTAGACAGAGGCAGGCAGAGAGAGAGAGGGAAGCAGGCTCCCTGCTGAGCAGAGAGCCCGATGCGGGACTCGATCCCAGGACCCTGAGATCATGACCTGAGCCGAAGGCAGCGGCCTAACCCACTGAGCCACCCAGGCGCCCAAGATTGACTTTTTAATACGAATGTTTCACCACACTTAACTCCCGACTCCAATTTGCTCCATTTTTATGATTATAATCTTCATTACGTACTTACTATCTTATTAATTTTGCATCCAGGGACTATGTTCTTTTATCATGTGTACTATCAAGCTTAGTCCATAAACCAACAATTCCCCAGACAGTATTTTGCTACAATGAAAACGGGACTATCAATGAACACAACAGATTAGAGAGCAACATAAGGTGATAGATACATGAATATATACATGTGCCAAACTGTGCATGTGTTTGAAAAGGTTAAGGAAGTGTTGTTTAATAGAGGGTATTATAGAAACAGGATTACATTTCAGTAAAATTAAGGTGAAGCCCTGCTTTATCGTGTTTCAAAATCAATCCCTTTGGAATAAAAATATAAAAGTCATATCAGTTTATAATAAAAATTGACAAAGACTAGAACCTTTAGTCAATAATATACAGCAGGGAACAACTTCATTTTTTAGGAGATAAATTGTAAAGGGATGATTGATAGCTTCAACGCTATTTAAAATATCTATACCATTAAAAAAATCCAAAGGTGCTGATATATACAATATTTTTAAGAACTCATATTTATGAAGAAGACATTCAAACTTCAGAAGTTCACTAAAGAGGATATGGATGCATTTCACTAGACTGTGAAGTCTGTAAGGAAAGGGGCATTTCCGTATATTACATTACACACCTAATACATATGTCTTAAATATTGAATGAATAATTAACTAAAGGGGAACACATAAAATAGAAGAGCTCATCATTCCAGGAAAAAATACATGAAATAAACAACTCTGGACAACTAAAATAGGCCAACGAAAATGTTTTTAAAAATTATAGCATATAGGGGCGCCTGGGTGGCTCAGTGGGTTAAGCCTCTGCCTTCGGTACAGGTCATGATCTCAGGGTCCTGGGATGGACTCCTGCATTGGACTCTCTGCACAGTGAGGAGCCTGCTTCCCCCTCTCTCTCTGCCTGCCTCTTTGCCTACTTGTGATCTCTGTCTGTTGAATAAATAAAGAAAAATCTTTAAAAAAATTTATACCATATAATATAAGCAATGTTATAGTAGAATTGGTACACATTCCTTGTAGTGGCTCTATAAATTGGTTACCTTATGAAAGGAAAATGATAATTTGTAGTGAAAGCTAATCATCCACCATGCAGAAATTTATCTTAATGAAGTACTCAAGGTTAAATAAGTCATATGTGTATATTAAATAGATACAACTACTTAGTATTTCCTTATTCATATGTATTTCTATAGTAAAGGTGTTCACTCTGTGTCATATTTAATATTAGGGACATGGCTATGCATTCTCACTTTGCACAAGGGTATGTTATGAAACCACATAAATAATAGTAAAGCTAAAGATGCATGGAGACTGTTTAAATAAAAAAAGAAGGCATGTTATTATTATATTATGATTGCAATTATAAAATATCCTGTTAGCCCATAGAAGACAATAGACATATATGCAGAAATAAAAGCAATTTCACGAGGGTGAAGAACTTATGGTCTTACTATTATTCTTTTAATGTATTTTTAATATTATAGCTTTAATTAAAATATGTAAGATGATGTCTCTACTATTTATATTATATATGTAACATACATATAATTTACATTCTCATGAATGTAGTGAAGCTGTTGGTCTCCTAGGGAAATTATAATAATTACATATTGACCAAGGACTCTCCACTGAGTATTGATATACACTGATGAGCCAGGTATAGGGCAGTTTCAACTAAGGGTTGAGGGATACCTTGGAAGAAATATTCTTGAATCACTGTCTACCTTAACACCTCTGTGAAATACAAATACAGGTAATGTTTCCTGCCTATAGAGAAAAAAGGCTTAAAGGCATTTGGGCTGTGTCTGCATTGACAATGGGGTTATTTTGGAGTGAACTCGTTGGTGGATACTCACCAGGACATAACTTGCAACATTGAAAATATTAATTGTACTTATTTTTATGTCTTAGACTTATGGTTGGGTTTTAAAGGAATAACTGGTTTATTGAGATATGATTTACAAGCCATAAAATTCCCACCTTTAAAGCATACAATTCAACGGTTTTTAGTATATTCACTGAGTTGTACAACCATCACTGCTATGTAATTTAAGAATGCTTTCAGTACCCCAAAAAGAAATCTTGTACCCACTAGCAATCAATCCCCATTTCCCCTCCTCCAGCCTAGATCTAGCAATACTCATCTACCTTCCATGTCTATGAATTTCACTGTTTAGGATGTTTCATATAAATGGAATTAGAAGTGTCTTTTGCGTCTGGCTTCTTTCGTGTAACATGTTTTCAAGGTTTGTCTGTATTACAGCATGCATCATTATTTCATTCTTGTTTTATGGATGAATAATTTCATTTTATCGATATAATCGCATTTTGTTTATCCATGGACGTTTGGGTTGTTTCCACTTTTTTGCTACTATGAACAATGCTGTTATGAGCATTCATGTACAAGTTGTTGTGTGGACATATATTTATTTCCAATCCTCTTGTCAACATACCTAGGAAGGAAATTGCTGGGTCACATGGTAACTACATATTGGACATTTTGAGGGGCTGCCAAATGGTTTTCCAAAGCAGTTACAGTATTTTACAATCCTATTTGCAGGTTGCTTTTACTTTCTTCCTTCATTTACTTAGTCTTTTATAATGGGCATATATCACTTTAATAATAAGAAGAAGAGAGTTATTTTTTTAAAATCTGAGTGCCAATCTGTGGACCACAGTCATTTTGAACTTTTAATCCATTTGGGTACCATCTTTGTCCTTAAATTTAACAAAGACCTTATCTCCTATCTGTCTATCCATCTATCCATCCATCCACCCATCTATCCAAAGCTACTGTGATCGAAGAGGGACAAATTCTTTTTTTTTTTTTTAGATTTTATTTATTTATTTATTTACTTATTTTTAAAGACTTTATTTTTAAAGAGAGAGACCGTGAGAGAGAGCATGAGTGAGGAGAAGGTCAGAGGGAGAAGCAGACTCCCTGTAGAGCTGGGAGCCTGATGCAGGACTCAATCCCGGGACTCCGGGATCATGACCTGAGCCGAAGGCAGTTGTCTAACCAACTGAGTCACACAGGTATCCCAAAGATTTTATTTATTTGACAGAGAGAGATCACAAGTAGGCAGAGAGGCAGGCAGAGAGAGAGAGGGAAAACAGGCTCCCTGCTGAGCAGAGAGCCCGATGCAGGGCTCCATCCAAAGACCCTGAGATCATGACCTGAGCCGAAGGCAGAGGATTAACCCACTGAGCCACCCAGGCGTCCCGAAAAAGAACAAATTCTTTGTTGGATGAAAGAATCTTCTCCCAATCAGTCTGACCAAAGTGATAGACTCTTCCCACTTGGAAGAGATGCAAACTGCATGTTCTTCACAGGATTTCTCTGTGTAAGTCGTTGAGTTCCTATTCTGTGTGTTCTCTGTTACACTTACCTGTGAAAGTACAGTCAAGCCACCTTAGCTGATCAGGGGACTGAGAATAGGGAGGGGAGAAGAGGGATGAGAAAGCCTATGTGTGATGGAAAAATCCATTTCAGTACATTAGGAATACAGAGCTGTATCTATATATCTGTATCTATATGTCTGTCTCTATATCCATATCTGTATCTATAACTATTAAATTTGGCTATCAGAGTTTTGACTAGCACAGAGTCCCAAAGTAATTTGCTTAAATAAATAATATGCTCTGTATGTAAAATAGTGTTTCTCAGTTGCAGAGGGGAACCCAAAACAATATAAGTATTGATCACTAGTCTGTCATACTTATCATGTGTGATGAATCGGTGTTCAATTTATCTTACTTTTAAGGGCTTCATAATAGCACTGTATCTTGGAACTTAAGGCAAAAAGAAAAATCAGTAATATTGATCCTGCTTTTTTATTGGAAATTTTGACATTTGTTCATTATAGAATTCATTTGCATTAATTTTGATAAAAAAAACTATTGCACTAAATATTTTATGTGTCGATAACTGAGATTTTGAACACCTCCTTCAATTTTACATCCAAAGGGAGTGTCTTGTTGGCCTCATCTTTGTCCCAGGTATAACTTTGAATCTATTTAGAGTTCCTTAGGTAAAAGAGCTTGAATACTGAATGGCAATTTAGTCATGGAGAAACTGAGTCATGGATTAGAGCATTTGATGTCGTACATTGGTAGTCATATAATGACTAACTGGGAATCATATGGGTAACTCCTACTCTTTTATCAAATCAGAAAGTGATACTCCCTTGTTATATATTTATTAAGGTTCGATCCCTTTACCTTAATTCCCATTTCACATATTTGATTAGAAAAATGAACTTTTTCTAACTTTTTCAACATTCTCTCTCTAATTTTTAACACTTAGAAAGTGGGCAGAAGTTTCCCAACAATTTCTAGCAGTTTAATCCTCATTCCTGGCCTTTTAGAATCTTCTGGACAGGAGAAGCACTCTATCTTAAAGCCATGTGGGGAACTGATACTACTAAGTGGAATTTTCTGCATCATTCCTTCATTCCTCTCAAAGACATTTGGCACAAAATGCCTCTCTCTCTCTCTCTCTTTCTCTAACCAACACTTTAGGGCTTTTCAGTTTGAAAGTGAAAGAGTCAGAAGAGCCAGAGGGTTATGAGAATTTCAGCACATCAAAATGTTTGTTGAACCCATTGGAAGTACAGTATATCCTGGAGTTATTATTGGCATAGCAAATAGTGAATGACATTCAGAGTTCATACTGTTTGCTCTGTGATACTGTTGGAATGAGTTTACATCACACACAGGAGTTACCAAGAGGTGACTCCTTCTTGACTGCCAATAACCATTTGTTCCTCAATTTATTATCACAGTGAAGTAAACTTATTATCTGGAGTTCAGATCACTGGGAGAAAGGAAAACTTGCAAGGGAGAAGAATGCATCATTTTAGCCCAGTGTTTCCCAAAGTTATCCCTTGAGTGTAGCTATAAAAATGGTTTCTTGGGGAAACAAATTAGGAAGTTATGCACACTAAATGTCAGTCTTGGAGATGCACATGCTCATTTGCATATGAAGGCTCTGAGAAATCCTGCAGGGAAAGTAAAAAACTATAGAGTCTTGTTTAACCCAGCTTTGGCCAAATTTTGTGATGGAACCTCTTTCTCTTAGTATGAAACAAGTGCCCCAAAATTTAGAGACTTAAAACAATAAACATTTCATTACCTCCTGGTTTCTATGGATCAGGAATTGGGGAAGGACTCACACCTGGAAGGTTCTGACTTGGGGACTGTCGTGCAGTGTAGTCAGGTGGTGGCTAGGGCTAGAGCAGCAGGTGGCAGGAACAGCTGGGACATTTTTCTCTTTGCATCACCTTGGAGTATCTCCTTGTGGTCTCAAGGAGGCTCGATTGCACTTCCTCACAGCATGGCTGCCCATGGTCTTAGGACTCTTTCATGGTAGCTCAGAGCTTCCAACCACAGGTGAAAGCTACAGTGATTTATAACCTTGGATATCAGGCAGCATGACTTTCGCATGTAAGTGGATCCCAAGACCACAAAAGCAGGAGAATTCAATTCTACATCTTGATGAGACAGTGGCAGAGTTCCATTAAGAGCATGTAGACAAGGAGGAGATATTGTTGCTACCATCTTTGGAAAAGACATTCTAGCCCAGAACCCTCTTTTCCCCATGGAATCTGTTCAATGTCGGTTCCATGAAACATGTACTTTGTGAATGTGGCTTTTGGCAGTTATCACCAGAGCGACTTCTAAGCAAAAAGGCAGACTGGTCAAAAAAGATGTCTTCACAGATTCTGCAGATGTCCAGATATGCACTGCACAAAGAGATTATTTGTCCTGATGATGCTAAAAGGCACCATTATTTTATTTTTTTTAAACAGATTTTTATTTATTTATTTGACAGATCACAAGTAGGCAGAGCGGCAGGCAAAGAGAGAGGAGGAAGCAGGCTCCCTGCAGAGCAGAGAGCCTGATGCAGGACTCGATCCCAGGACCCTGAATCATGACCTGAGCCAAAGGCAGAGGCTTAACCCACTGAGCCATTCAGGCCCCCGGCACCATTATTTTAAATCCCATAGTCCAGGCTGTACCCACATAGATGTTTCATTTTTACGGTTCAGAGAGGCGTAAACCTGTAACCTTCCACCTCAGTGCCAATAATTGAATCAGAGTGAGTGGAATCTCTTGGCTTTCCTGTATCTAGACGGGAGCAGGTACAGAAGTGACCCACTGCAATCTAGAATGGTCCTCAGACATCTTCTCCAAGTAAGATGGGCCGTTATCAACTCGAATGGCTTCCTGGCAGTGACGCTAAACCTGGTCTAAGGAAGATGCACATTTTTAAAAAATAAGGAACAACCTTCCGCTTAATATCTCACTCTTACGTGAATTGTTGGTTTACATGAGAAGAGGGTGCCTCTGCTTTTCGAAATAAATACTCCAGAGTAATAACAAAATATTTGAATTTGAAGCACTAGCTGTTAAATTTTAATTGACTTTAAATCAAGGTACTAAAATTCATTCCCACACTAGTGATGCATTTTTATTGATTTTATCACAGAGCTGTCTTGGTCCCAGAGGCGCTATTTGAAAGTCATCCAACAAGAGTTAATAGTATATAGTTTGTGACACAGAACATCACTAGATGTTGTTTCCTTGTTTTTGTTTAAAGATAACTGACCTGTGTGGGGATAAAATCCATCGATTTGAATAATTTTTCTCTTTCTTTGCTCAGTGATTGGCGAATACCAGAATATGGACTTACATGAACAAAACAATATGGAATAAAAACTAGTAATATGGAATAAAAACTATTATATTGACGCCATCATCACTGTTTTTAGAGTTTCAGAATTGCCGAAATGCTTCATAATGAAAACATGGTCTTTATATAAATTACGGAGTAGGAGAAGTGGAAATGTCAGAAATAATTTCATTAGTTTTTGCAAAAAATCCTCTTTGTGGGAGTAGGCACTCCATTGGTTGAGTTTCAGGTCAATGAATAGGAGCAAATATGAATTCATCCAAGAAATATCGTGAGAAATATTGTCCATCACAAGCAGGGTTGATTCTTGTTGGAAGGCACAAAAAATTAAGGAAATCATTTCTAAATTTGTTTTTCTGAGTCACGGCCTTGGCAGTCTCGGGGGTGGGCATTTCGGTAGGCTTGCTGGGCTTCCCACCTCCTTGCTGTGGGTGTCTGGTTTCAAGGCTGCTCGCAGACAAAGGATCGCCTATGAAAGCCGTTGACACCCCTGGATCAGGACACCCCGTAACTCACCCCCACCTGTGGTGCCTGGAAATGAAGCTCACTTTCTCCTTCCAGGCTCTCATTTCATTTTTGTTTTTGGTTTTTGCTTCTCCACTGTCCCTGCCAACACACACACCAGCCTTTCATTCACGTTGCTGGAATTGTTCCATTCCGAATCTTAGTCTCTCAATCTCTCTCTCTCTCTCTCTCTCTCTCTCTCAGTCTTTTTCTTTGCTTTCTCCCGTGTCCTCCCCTTACCACGTTTCCTTTCCCAGTTTGTCCTAACAAAAAGACAAGTCTCAGTTAGCAGCTCTTAACTTAGTAGCGACTCTTAACCTGGGGCTCTTGTGACCTTGGAAATCCAAAGGGATTGTGAACTTGGAAAAGAGATTACATGTCTACTTCCACTTCTACCCCAAGAAGGAGATTTAGCATCTCCTTCTACTATGGAAGAATGGCAACTAATCACCTAGTATTAGTAATACCTGTGACTTGGTCACCAGCAGAAGACATACTTATTTTCATTTTACATTAAAGTTACTGCAGAATCTCAAAATGCAGTTTGTGTCTGTCACTACTTCAAAATCATGGCCGTTACTGGACCAGCGGCTACACCATATTATATGCTGTATTAATAAAGAAGCAAATGTGTTACTATATCACCAATTTTTAAAAATTTTGCTACCTGTATTTCTATATAATTGACTTCCTTGGCAATGCTATATTGTATTTTATTCATTTGCAGCCATTATTCTGATGCAGGTTCATAAGTTTGCCCATCTGTCAATGGAGTCCAGGGCACAAAAAGGGCTAAAACCCTTCTGTAAACAAATAGGCAGGGCTGGAAATCCAGGCCTGTTTCTTTGGTGTCGCAGAACAGCCCCAGTTATTATTTTTTTTTAAGCACAATGTAGTAAAAAATTAATTTTGATAATGTTTAATTAGAATAATGTTGCACATGATGCTTTTGGTGTTAATGGTGAATAAGAATCTCCATGCCAACACCCCCCAGTGCGAATCACTGTTCTGAGCTGTCCACTAGCAATTAGGTTTGCCTTGCTGCAAAAAACTTTTAGGCTACAAAATTAATATTTATTTATTTATAGAATTATTTATTTGTTAGAGAGAAAGAGTACAAGGGTAGGGACAGAAGGAGAGGGAAAGAATTTCAGGCAGGCTCCCCGCTGAGTGCAGAGCCTGATGCAGGGCTCAATCCCACAACCCTGAGATCGTGACCTGAGTCCAAATCAAGAGTTAGATGCTTAACCAACTGAGCCATTCCAGGCACCCCAATCTATATTTACTAAAGAGCATTTTAAAATAACGTTTAAAGAACATAATGGAGATTATAAAATATATAAAACATTCTGTAGTTCTCATTTTCACTCAAACATTTTCTCAGTTGATTAAAAGCTATTCGTAAAAATAACTTTGAATGGCTACACAATGTTGGCCGTTTGAATGAGTTCCTATCATCCCACCATGGCTCTTGAGTTCATTCTCTCCTGTAGTGTAATCCTTTGCTATTAGAAAGAAGGCATGGCAGTTTCAGTAAGTAGGCCTGCTGAAAGGCGGGCTGGCTAAAAGAGAAACATTATAGTTTTGTTTCTTAAAGATTTATTAATTTATTTTGGGGGGGAGGGTAGAGGGAGAGAATCTCAAGTGGACTGCCCGCTGAGCACAGAGCCTGACTTGCGGCTGGAACCCACGACCCTGAGATCATGACCTGAGCCAAAATCGAGAGCCAGACTCTTAACTGAGCCCCCCACCAGGTTCCTGGAGACATTCTAGTTTTGATTCCTTTCATCATATTCTCCTTCCCCCTTTGCCAAGCTGTTTATACCTTAGCTGCTGGCTTCTATGGTGATTCTCTTCCTCCCTAACCCTCTCTGTTAGTTTCTGACCTCTCTTTCGGATCATGCCCTGTTCTCAAGTGATTCTGAAGCATTTCTAATGAATGCTCCCTTGGTTTTAATCACGCAGGAGCTCAATGTGACAGCTGCAGTGGTCCTGGGCTTACAGGAGACAAGGTCCTGCTCCACACCGGGGACCTTTGCCACAGACTTACAGCTGTGGACGTAAATTGGCTCCAAGCCACAGATGTGGGCGTGATGGCTTGCACACAAGCAGCTTCAAGGTAACGCACCAACAATTCCCCTGCCATTCCTCCAATTCATTAATTGATAATACGTTTTTTGAAATAACATTTCTTGTTGTTATATGCAAGCCACTGTTCTAAGTGCTATTTATGCATTATATTAATCCCTATGACGTAGGAATTCTTATTATTCTCTTCATTTTGCTAAGGAGTAACCTGAGGCACAGTGAGATTCAGTAACTGGTCTAACTTCACACATCTGGTAAGTAGTAGAGTCTGTTTTGGAACCCAGAGTCTCATTGCCCTCTGCCTTCTATCTGTTTCTTGCAGAAAGAAACAGTGAGGATTTTTTTTTCTGGGTTTAATGTTCGGCTCTAATCGAGCAATGATTTTTGTGGAGTCAGACCTGCTAGTCTCAGTTCATAGCCAGGAGTGCCTGATTGTAGACGGAGCAGAGTCCAGAGCAGGAATCAGAATACTTTTTCTCTCAAGTGGGTAGTTTATATTTTATAAAGGTAGTTTATATTTTAGGCTTGTGGGCCATACAGTCTATCATAACTACTCAACTCTGCCTTTGTGGCAGCCATAGATAATATGTAAGTAAATGAACCCAGTCATGTTCCAGTAAAACTTCATTTACAAAATCAGGTGGCAGGCTATATTTGGCCTGTGGGCCATGGTTGTTGACCCCTAGTGTAGAGAAGTAGTTACAATGTTATAAGTAACAACTTCTTTGAGAATCAGATGAAAGCAATGGATTCCTCACCCATAATGAGTCACGTAAACACATGCATCAAGCCTTTTGCGTATATTGATAAGTATATTAATATATACAAATACATGTATGTCTATGGTATATATATGTATATTACCAACCGATGTACATATAAGCATATTAATTGGTATGATATATTTACACCTATTGATATATTGCCTTGAAATTTTATTCTCTTCGGAAAAATCAGAACATTATCTTTATAAATAGTTTATCTCATAAATATTTTCATGCAAAAGTTAATTCCATCCCCAAGAAAGTGAAATAGTTCCAAACTGTATAATTAAAGCATAAGCAAAAATTAAATCTGCTCCAAAGCAACTCTAACATAAAGGCTCTTCCTGAATGCAAAGATCATCTTTAACATCCTAATGGTTGTGACTTTTTGTTTTGATGGTAACAGAAGCTAAGAGTTGAGAGGCCTGACTTAGAGAGATGCATAAATGGAATCAGAACTCTAGAAGGTCTCTTTATCAGGTAATGGTTGATGGATATCAAGATCACGGCATCTGGATTTCCCAGAGGCTCTTCAGTTGAATTGATATTGTATTCCCTCCTTTGTTCCTAAAGCAAGAGATCACCCTGGCCAGCTTTTCATCACTGGTGCTGTTTATGACAGTGAGGAAAGGATTACAGATCTACATTTAAATTTTAAGGGTCATCTGAGTTTAAGAAACATGGAAAAGAGCTCTGCAGAGTTTCTGATTATCTGCAAATTCTACTTGCTGAAATACTCTGGTGATAGAAAGTTGCCAGATTCCTTGAATCAGTCCTGAGAAAAATAAGTTACATTGTAACAAAGAACTTCTAGATCTCAGTAGCTTAAAACAGCAGAGGTTTATTTCTTGCTCATGTCCATCTTGCATGGGTTGGAAGCTCCAGTCCACGGCTTCATCTGCCTCAGACTAGGGCCTGGGCTCAAAGAGCGAGCACTGTGTGGAGTACTGGCACCTGTCAGAAGGAAAGGGAAGGTAGCGAATCTTGCACTGGAACCTGAAGCAACTGATTCCATTTCATGGTCAAAGCAACAAGCTCCGCCGAATGGGGCATTATAATCCTAGCACGTTTCTAGAAGGAAAGAGAAAACAAGACAATTTCGCACAGCCATTCTGATACCATAATTGATCTGCTCTTAATCTCTTTTTCTAGAGTAGAATTGTGGCCAGAGTAGTTTTAGTTTTCCACCTGCCCCTTTAACCACCCAATTCCTAGCTCTAACGAAGTTGACAACTCTCCTAACAGTATGCAAGGCTTCTTTCAGAATTTTTAATAGAATCTTTGATGTCAATCTATGTCAGATGCAGAAGGCAATGAAGCATTAATGGCTTTTCCATCCCAAGCAGCAAAATCAGGTGTGATGTCAATCATCACAAATATAATGTCTGTACACAGGGTCCATAAGAACTTTTGCAAAATACATCTAGTGTCATTTTTTTTTAAAGATTTTATTTGTCAGAGAGAGAGAGGGAGAGAGAGTGAGTGCAGGCAGACAGAATGGCAGGCAGAGGCAGAGGGAGAAGCAGGCTCCCCGCTGAGCAAGGAGCCCGATGCGGGACTCGATCCCAGGACACTGGGATCATGACCTGAGCCGAAGGCAGCTGCTTAACCAACTGAGCCACCCAGGCGTCCCTATTTAGTGTCATTTTGAATTTATCAGTGTCTTTACTGGTTTCCTAAAAGGGGAAGTAATACAAGAATCCACTGTTATATGTTTCCATATGTATATAACAGATTAAAACCAGGAAATGGCCGCACTGAGCAATATCGCTAATTTCTTCCAGTTGCCTATGTAGAGAAAATGGCGCAATTTTCAACTCCTTCATGACCTGCTTCAAAATTGCAGGTGGCATGCCTGATGGGGAGGGAAGTCTCCATCTCCATGGTTATTGCCTTAGTCTTCTTCTTTTGCTCCAAGTAATTATGTAAGATACACATTTCCATGACTTGTAACTTTAGTAAGGGTTCTTCAGTCATGCTTCTCAACATGAAAACTTTCCTTATAGGACATTTTAAGCCAAGGACTTTATATTGAGCCTTGTTTTCAGAAAGAATCCCTACTGCTAGTGTAATCTGGTACCGGGTATGATCTTTTAGCTTTTTTTATTTTGTGCACCCAGTGGGAAGGAATGTGTCATATAAACAGCACTGTTGCTTTTATGTCCCATTATATATGGTGGTAAATCTAAAATCAAAGGCTATGTAAGACTCACTGTATTTCATTTCTTTGTTAATTTCTAGCTGAAGCCTGGCCTAGCGTTGAGCATAGAGAATCTTTATAAGGATCATGATGTCATTATATGCTTTCTTTAATTTATAGGAAATTATTCTTGGCTTAAGAATGTGGAGGTGATGATAGAAACTATATTTTAAATGACCACACCCAGGAATATTCCATAATCTTTATACAACCATGTTCCTTGGACATAACTGAAGCCTTGATAAAATAATTTGAAATGAAAATATATTTTCTATAAAGAAAAACTTAGAGAAAAGAAATCCAAGAAATAAAGATAAATATTTGTGCCTGATTTATTGAGATGTTCCCCAAAGTTGATAAGCCAAAATTAAAGTGCACTTTTTACCAAAATTCCTCTTTGAATATTTTGAGGCTATTTGAAATACTAAAGAACCACAGACTTTTGGTATGAAATTCTTTTTTTTTTTTTTAAAGATTTTTATTTATTTATTTATTTGACAGAGAAAAAGAGATCACAAGTAGGCAGAAAGGCAGGAAGCAGGCTCCCTGCTGAGCAGAGAGCCCGACGCAGGGCTCGATACCAGGACTCGATACCAGGACTCTGAGATCATGACCTGAGCCAAAGGCAGAGGCTGAACCCACTGAGCCACCAGGCACCCCTGAAATTCTTTTTTTAAAATGGAGATAATAGGGCCTCTGGGTGGCTCAGTTGGTTAAGCAACTTCCTTCAGCTCAGGTCTTGATCCTGGAGTCTTGGGATCTAGTCCCGCATCAGGCTCTCTGCTCAGCGGAGTCTGCTTCTCCCTCTGACCATCCTCTTCTCCTTCTCTCTCTCTCTCTCTCTCATTCTCTCTCTCTCAAATAAATAAATAAAATCTTCTAAAAAATAAAATAGAGATATTATTAAGAGGTAATTCTTTTTTTTTTTTCTTTTTCTTTCTTTTTTTCAGCACAAAATAATTTATTTTTGGTAAACTTCCAGCTTTCAAGGACTCTCTGTCAATGGATGGGAGATTACAGATAAAGCCATTAAAGCTTTAGTTAAAAAGCATGGAAACAGGTAATAATGATAAGCTCATTTATATATACCTTTCATTTATGTATCACCTGTCAGTTTACACAGTGCATTCTATGGTTTTTGTATTATGTTATTTGGTGTTTCATCAAGAACTCATTATCCACATGTGTCAGTTGAATAAACTGAGGCCCAGAGCCATTAAGTGACCTGCTAACCAGCACACAGTAAGTTATAAAAGCTAGACTTTCCAGTTTCAAGCATAGCGTGTTCTGGCACAACTCAAGGAAAGATGTGGAAAACATTTTCCCTCACTTGTTCAGAACCTCAAGGCCAATCACAAATAACTAGAGACTTTTCCCATCATGATTTGATGAAATCAAATGGAAATCAAATGGAAAAGAAAGAGTTAGTACCATGCATTTATCCCACCATTCTGGAAAGATCAAATGACTACCTTTTCAGTAGCTGTCATTCTCCCACACTTTGGGGGAGGAACTGCCCACGCATCACGGTAGGGTGACCAGTAGCCAACGGCACTGTGGGAAGGTGCTCAGACTCACAGGATTCCACAGGGACAGAAGGGGTTTGACTTTAGTAACATGAAGTCTCAAACTGGGGGAGGGGGGCGGCCTTCAGATACAGTTCTCTCCAGGCAGCAGCTGCTGCTTCCACACCCTACGGGAAACGTTTAGAAAGAAGCTTCATGGAAAGTAGTGTTGCCCTCTTCCTATTTCTGAGGTGAGATGATATGGAGGGTGAACATTTTTGCTCCTCGAGTTTGAGTCTGATTCTGATTTGTGGACATGCCAAGGGAGTCTGGTGAGTCTTGCCCAGTGTGGGGACCAGAGGGCACTGAAGTCCAGGCATGAACAACTCCTGGATAAACAGGACTTTTATCACGACCACTCCCTGTGGAGAGAACCTGCTGCCTTTTCTTCAACTTTTTATTTGCTTTTTAAACAAAGTGTCCCATACACATTTAATATTAAAGTAGGTTGTTCTCTGAAGCTTAATAAAGGATTGTAGCTGGAAAATAAAATGGGAGGAAAAATCAAAATAAGAACAATTTATTGAGATACATGCACATTTTATTAAATTTGTATTTCAGTGTCCATAAAAAAAAATAAAGTTTCCCAATGTTACCAGCCTGGGAAAGTCTAATTGAATAATACTTAGATGTGATAATGTGTTAAAAACATGGCAGATGAGGAGTGCAATGTGAATTGGGAGTTCGATATTTTCTCAAGGATCTGTTTGAAACAGCATTACTTCAATTCACTCTCTTCCTTATAATTTCATAAACCACAAGGCATAGGAATCAGTTTAATATTGTGTTTTTGGAAAGAGTAATTGAGAAACTAGATATTTGCTTAATTAAAACTGTGGTTGTTTTTGATACCTTAGCCTTTCTATTTTATAAGAAGAAAAATATTCTACTAAATTGACTCTAATCATTGATCAACTTATTGTGAGGAGGGAGTATTGGATGGATTATAATTTATTTACAGAATATCTATCCTTTTACATATTGACATGTTATGCCCCCCCCCCCCCACAAAACTATTTCTGTGAAGTGTTCTTTAAGTAGCAGGAGAGAAAAATGGAATCATATAAGCCTGCTCATTAGTTATGTGGATTTAGGAAAGTTACATATATTTTCTGAGCCCCAGCTACCTTACTTATAAAATATGGGTCATAATGATTATCAGGGAGAGCTGTTACGAAAATTAAGAGAAAGTTTATTAAAAAAAAAAAAAACCTCTCAGTGACTGGTATTTAGTATGTGCTCAATAAATGCCACTTTGTTTCAGCCTACACTGATTATCCCCTCTCTGAATGCCTGTAGCATATGCTGTTTATTTCCCAGTATTTCTACAATGATAACCTTGTCTCCATAAGCAGCTTTTAAAGCAAGACTACCTTTTGCACTTGCAAAATCTGGCACAATACACAGAATAATTTGGGGGAATACCCTGAATCCTCCCAAGGTCAACAGGCTGTGAATTGTGTAATAGCTTGTTTGGTAGAAAAACACACCAAGGAGCATGGCCCTTTGTGATTAAATAAACAAACAAAGCAAAACAAACAAACAAAAAAAACCGGTTGCTGGCTAATAAAAACCTCATCAAATTGAATTCTGATTGGCAAAGTGTATGAGAAAATTAAGAAGGCCAACATTTCTTGAATAAGTTGGCAGAAGGCTGTGGTTTCTCTGAATTATCTCATTTTTTGAGTCCTTGTCCTTGGATAATTTTGATATATGTCAACATTAAATGGAAAGATAAAACTAGAAATGAAGTCTTGGCAGGGATTTCCAAAATGTTCCCTGTTGCTGGTTTTGAATTTCACCTTCACTCCCTCTAGAATATTAATCCTTCAGTTTAGAAAAATTCTAGTGTATTTTCCTTGTTTCTTTGTTTTAGTTATTACTATTTGCATATATTTGCTTCTAACTGTTTTTAATACACAGGTTTATTTTTAATAGTTTTAACTTTCTTGCCTTTAACATTTTAGAAAACACTTTCCTACATTATTGAAAACTTGTGATTAAAATCAGTTTAGTGTTTCCAAAATTTATTATCCATCTCTCAAATGTTGAATAGTTAACGGTTTCTAATATTTGAAAGTAAATACAGCCCCAATGATGTTTCTGCATAGAGATTCCTACCTCCCCTTTTTGACTATGTATTTAGGCTAGAATATCCAAAGGGAGATTTCTGGGTCTAACCACAGGAAAATACCGTAAAATCTTGATTCACATTTCCAGATGATTTCAAGGATTCCATCAAGTTTACTCCATCAACGGTAGAATGCCTGCTCATAATACTCTGGCCACTCTGTTATTTGGGATGGGGTGGAGAGTTGAGGGCTGAGGACAAATTGAGCATCACTGATTTGATAGGGAGAAAAAGATGTTGCATGATTCCTTTAATACTCCTGTTTTTCATTACTTGGTTTTATCTTGATTCATATGTTAGCTCTTTGCATTTCTTCATGTGTACATTTTCCATTCAAGTTCTACTGAAGGCATAGTGTTTTTTGTAACAAAGATTTTATTCTTTTAAGATAACACAGTTCTTTTATCTGTTTATATTAGATTATTATATCTATATTTTATTTTATTTCTTCTATATTTGTTGAAAATTGACTCTTAAACCCAGAGGGATTTTTAAATAAAACACTTATTGATATTTTATTTATTCTTTTATTTTTTAAAAGGTTTTATTTATTTATTTGAGAGATGAGAAAGCAAGAGCAGCGGGGGGAGGTAGAGGGACAAGAAGACTCCACATTGAACATGGAGTCCAATGCAGGGTTCAATCTCAGAACCTTGATTTCACGACCTGAGCTAAAACCGAGTCAGACGTTTAACTGACTGTGCCACTCAAGGGCCCCACAATGCTTGTTTTTAAAATATAAAACAACATATTTAAAAAAATTTTAAACATATAGAATTAGATAAAAAAAAAAATAAAAATGGCCCTTAATTCTACTACCCTGTGAGGAGCATTGTTCACATGTGATCTATTTCTTTCAGTCTTTTTTCTATATGTTAAAAAAATAATTTAAATAGAACCATGACCACTAGGATAGTTTTGTAGTTTTTATTTTCATTGACTGCGTTGAAAGGATATTCTCAATTCATAAAATATCCCTTGAAAGAATAACTTTTAATGGTTGCATAAAATTTATGTACAAACTCACTAACAGATATTTGGATGGTTTCTGAATGTTTGTTATTATATGTAATATGATGAAAAATCGTAGAATAGAGACTTAGAGGTGGAATTACTGGATCAAGGGCATGAACCTAAATATTGCAAAATAGCTTTCTAGAAAGTGGTAACAGTATGTATTTCAGTAGAATGTAAAAATGTCAATCAAACCTCATTTTACTGGCATTGAACATTATTATACTTTTAAATAAAATTTTTTGCTTCTTAGAATTAGGTTATAGTTCACCATTTTGATTTGTTTCTCTTTGATAGCAGAGTTAAAAATTTAATAGAAATTTTCTTTAAGATTTTATTTATTTATTCGAGAGAGTGAGAGAGAGCATGAGCATAGGGAAGGGCAGAGGGAGAGAAGCAGGCTTCCTGCTGAGCAGGGAGCCTAAAGCAGGGCTCCATCCCAGGACCCCAGGATCATGACTTTAGCTGAAGGCTAAGCCTTCAAACTGACCCACACAGGGGCCCCAATAGAACATTTGTTTATCCCAAGTTTATTATTTGCTTCTATTCTGTGAAATATATGTTCATATTTCAGAGGTTTTATTTCTTTTTAAGAGCTCTCGATATAGGGGTACTAACTTTCCATTACAGCTATTGTAAGCATTGTAAGCATTTTTCCAGGTTGCCATTTACATTTAAAAACTCCCATGTTCAGATTTATAAAAACTATTTAGTTATATTAATCTCCTTTATGTTTTCTTCCATTGTTTTTAGTTTAAAAAAAGCGTCAAAAACCCTGAACTTAATATTCGTCCACTTTTTCTATTTTAAAATGTTTTCTCAATTAACTCTTTATTTATATTTATAGTGATATATATATTTATATCTATATTTACATATATATTTATATTGATTTATATTTATTTACATTGGTTTTATTCTTTGGAAACTAAAAATGTACTAAGAAAATACAATTACCTGTATTCTTAACACCCCAAACTATCTGCTGTTAGTATTTAGTTTTTTGCCTTCCTTTTTCTTATCTTTTCAAAGAATAAGTTGTCTTATTTGCAAACTCACTGTTCAGAAATCATTTTGCTCCTCAAATTTTCAGGAATTGCTGAGAATTTCAGCATTTTGTTGCCAGTGCCAATCCTGGGGCTGCAGGTGGGACTGGGAACCAAGTCATACTGACACTTCTTGGCTCCAGAATCTATTTATTTTCTTTCAAAGGTGTTTTAAGTGTATTACATTCAATGACCTTTGCTTTTGGGGGGTTTGTTGTTGAAGAGATGTGGATGTTTTCACTTTTCTCAGGTTTTGGTCATTCATTTCATGGGCTACTAGCAAAAGAGATTCAATGTTAAAGATGCAAGAAGGTTACTACCTATGTTCTCCTCTAGGATTCTGATGGATTCTGTCTCACGTTGAGGTCTTTTAACCATTTCGAGTTTATCTTTGTGTATGGTGTAAGAGAATGGTCTTGTTTCATTCTTCTACATATAGCTGTCCAGTTTTCCCAGCACCATTTATTGAAGAGACTGTCTTTTTTCCACTGTATATTTTTTCCTGTTTTGTCAAAGATTATGTGACCGTAGAGTTGAGGGTCCATATGTGGGCTCTCTACTCTGTTCCACTGGTCTATGTGTCTGTTTTTATGCCAGTACCATGCTGTCTTGGTGATCACAGCTTTGTAGTAAAGCTTGAAATCAGGTAACGTGATGCCCCCAGTTTTATTTTTGTTTTTCAACATTTCCTTAGCGATTCGGGGTCTCTTCTGATTCCATACAAATTTTAGGATTATTTGCTCCAGCTCTTTGAAAAATATCGGTGGAATTTTGATCGGAATGACATTAAAAGTATAGATGCTCTAGGCAGTATAGACATTTTAACAATGTTTATTCTTCCGATCCAAGAGCATGGAATGGTCTTCCATCTTTTTGTGTCTTCTTCAATTTCTTTCATGAGTGTTCTGTAGTTCCTCGAGTACAGATCCTTTACCTCTTTGGTTAGGTTTATTCCCAGGTATCTTTTGGTTCTTGGTGCTATAGTAAATGGAATCGATTCTCTAATTTCCCTTTCTGTATTTTCATTGTTAGTGTATAAGAAAGCCACTGATTTCTGTACATTGACTTTGTATCCTTCCAGGTTGCTGAATTGCTCTATGAGTTCTAGTAGTTTGGGGGTGGAGTCTTTTGGGTTTTCCATATAAAGAATCATGTCATATGGACTCTGAAAAACAATCTGAGGGTTTTGAAGGGGCAGGGGGTGGGAGGTTGGGGGAACCAGGTGGTGGGTATTAGAGAGGGCACGGATTGCATGGAGCACTGGGTGTGGTGCAAAAACAATGAATACTGTTACGCTGAAAAGAAATTTAAATAAATAAATAAATAAATAAAAACCACTATTTTTGTACAATAAATAAATAAATAAATAAAAATAAAGATGCAAGAAGGAAAAATCCATTCTTACTTATTTCAGTCACTAGTGTAAATAGATGATTTGGAATGACTTCTCTGAGCGGGGCCAGTCTTCTAATACTATTTGCTAGATAGTATTAGATATGTTTCTGAATAGTATCTTGTTGATTTAGAAGCTTTATTAGATAGTAAGCTTTCCTCCTCATCAGAATATGTAGAAAGCCTACCCATTCTATTACATTAACGTGTCTGCCAATTCTTGTGTCAACGTCACATTTCTCTATTATATTTCTATTAAATAAAAGGAGAAGTGCTTCATTTTATTTTTAAACATTTTATTCTCCATTCTTTCTTGTTCCATTTTTCTGGACTATATTTAGAATGTTTTCTCAATTTCCTCCAAAAATTCTCTTGGAAATTTTCTTATTAACATTTTTTTAAGTGTTATGTTACCTGGAAAGATCAATGTCTTGTCAAATTTGTAAACATTTGCATTCTGCATATAACCTTCAGCTCGATTTCTAGCTCATTAACTCTCCCACTGCATGCCATTTAATCCATCAGTTGAATTGTACATTTTTTAAAAAGATTTTATTTATTTATTTGTCAGAGGAAAAGGGAGAGAGAGCACAAGCAGGGGGAGCAGCAAGCAGAGGGAGAAACAGGCTCCCCATTGAGCAAGGAGCTAGGTGCGGGGCTGGATGCCAGGACCCTGGGATCATGACCTGAGCTGAAGGCACACACTTAACCTACTGAGCCACCCAGGCATCCCTGAGTTCTACATTTTAATTATTACATTTTCGTACTTGGATTTCTTCCCTTCCTTACTTCCTTCCTTTTTCTTTTTTCCTTCTCTTCCTCCTTCTCTCTTTTCTTCTTTTCTTTCTTTTCTTTTCTCTCTTCAAATCTGCCTATCCAAGTTTGATAGTTTTTCATTATTTGCACATACTTCTAATATTTTCTGGAATTTCTTTAGAAATATCATATATTCTTTTTTTTTTATTTTTTTTATTAATTTTACTTTTTTTTAAACATATAATATCTTTTTATCCCCAGGGGTACAGGTCTGTGAATCGCCAGGTTTACACACTTCACAGCACTCACCATAGCACATACCCTCCCCAATGTCCATAATCCCACCCCCCCCAACCCCCTCCCCCCATTAACCCTCAGTTTGTTTTGTGAGATTAAGAGTCACTTATGGTTTGTCTCCCTCCCAATCCCATCTTGTTTCATTTATTCTTCTCCTACACCCTTAACCCCCCATGTTGCATCTCCTCTCCCTCATATCAGGGAGATCATATGATAGTTGTCTTTCTCCGATTGACTTAAGAAATATCATATATTCTTATTTTATATTCTGTAACTAAAAGTTCCAGTATCTTCAGCTTCTGTGCATCTGACTTTACCACTTGTTGTTTCTGGCGATTCTTGATCATGATGCCTTGTTTCCTCTTGTGACTTCTGAGTTTTTAATGTCAGCTCATGTTTCAAGCTCCTTTCAGAACACCAGGAGGACAGGGTAAATGTACATTTCTCCAGTAAGAATTTGCCTTTTTTCTTCCTGGTTCTAAATCAGAATCACCTTAAAAAAATCTGGACTTGGGGGTTTTTCAGATCAAACAAGTGGTACAAATTTAGGGCACCAAGCAGTGTGAGGGCCAACTTGTGATTATAAACTGAAGGGCAGATGGGCACTTTCTGTGGTGTCTCCTTTTTTGGAGTGAGCCCAGTTTATTCTTTTACTGAAGGTAGAGACATTTAAGATCCTGGTTCTATGTGCACATTTCTGTTCTGACTCCCTTCTTCTTATGTCTGCTAGGGTGTTAGATCCTGTCCTCTGTGTTGCCATTAAAATACAAGGTATGAGAAAATACCCCCATTTTCATTCTAAATTAAGATGCCAGACCACCCATAGAGGACATGCTAAGAGAGTATAAGGTTAGTTTTGCAGGATTGGCAGTTACTCACAGTCTGTAGGAGAAGTAAAGGTTGTAGAGCTGGAGAAGGGATTTTGAGGAGTAACTTAGCAGTTTACTCTAATGAAAGAGGGAAGTGGACCTTGACTTCAAGCCATGGGGGAAGGGGTGGTGAGAGCCACTTTGAGAGTTTGGCCCATGTCCCTTGTGGCTTTGGAGCCATAGGGACTAGTGTCAGACTTAAAGAAGCCATTTTGGCTTCTAAATATGGTTGTTCTGATAGTCATCATTTGTCCACACTGAGATGGCCACTTTGCATAGTCTGATCTATGCCAATTGCTCTGAGGCCTTAACAATGCTAACGACCACAAATGAATTGGCACATTTAATTTTCTTTAAAAATATAATTGTGTGGATAATAAAATGCTTTTTTGATAAACTTAGGAGGTTCATGTTAGCACAGATCTGTGGATTGTTATTGACCTGATACCAAAAATAGCAAATGTATTCAGAAATATATTCCTTCCACTTTGGTGTTTGACTCATTGGAATTAGAGAAATTTAGCCTCCTGATGAACCCATAAAACCGTTTTACTGTTAGGAAAAAGCATTCAATCTCATTGAAGGGAGAATATATAACATGGCATTTGAGAAGAAAATAAGATAGGCTAACGCCTTGCACAATGATAGAAATGACAATTTTTTGATTAGCAAATTGTCAGCATGGGGCACATTCCTTCAATTTTCAGCAATTTGAGATCCTAGCATTCATCAGCTTTTGTAGAATGCCAACCGCTGTTCGTACAGCAGCTAGGAAGGCAGTAATGAAAAACTGTAGAACTAGCATTAGATCAGAGATCATGTTGACTGGAGTGTTTTTATTTTGTGTGAAGATCCTTTCTTATTATTCTTATTATTATAATCATTATTATTATTATTTAAGAATTGCTCAAAACATGCCATGTCCTCCTCAAATGACTCTGTGAATGCTTTCTTTTAGGACAATAAGTGGTGCTAATAAGTTGGCAGACCTCCCACTAACTAGACCTTTGATACATGTTGTGTGAGCACATTAATATGAAATAAGCATTACAGAAACACAAGGAGTGTTCCTCGTTCATAATTGTCTTTTTATGTAATGCAAAATGAATTAAACTATCGTGTTGCTCCCAGGAAGCCTGAAACACTTATAAAATAATGATTTTTGTTTTTATAAATTAGTTTAATTTATCCATTTCTTTATTGCCTATGAGTTTCCTACAACATTCAAGGTGCTGCAGGGATTGAACAGATGTGTGGGGATGGCCCTGCTGTGAAAGAGCTCAGGGTATCCACATACACGCCATCGTTTGGTCCCCATGTTTTTACTTCCTCTCTATTCTTGGTCTATTGAATAAAAATGACAATATCTTCACATGTGAATGTGACACTGCTCACCCCTTATCTGTAAACTATCGCTTTGTGCTTTTTTTCTAGTATTGAGGCTAAAGACCACCAATTCATCACTTCTGGTGTTCTTGGTCTACCTTGGTACCAAACAAGACATTTTTAGAAAAAATTCTAAGGCTAATTAGTATATAGACTGTCACCTAGAAGGAGAACAAAATATGCTGACTGATGCAGGACTAGATATGGCAATTTTATTTTATTATTGGCTATACCCTGAGTAGTTCCATGGAGAGAATGAGAATGTGAAGAGGAAGTTCAGTCGTTTGTGGTTCATAGAACCAACCTGTATACTCTTCTCAGTGGAGTGGTTTAGTAGATGGTGATGGAAACCTCAAACAGGAGGTCTCAAGTTGGGGATGATGACTGTGCTTCAGAGGGTAGAACTTCCTGAGATTATAAGTAACATTTTATATTTAAGAACCTGTATATTTTCTTGAGGAAATGATCTATAGCTTTCACTGGATTCTCTGAGACAAACATGAATCCCCCAGAAGTTACAAACTATTGGCCCAGGTCAGTACTTGACAATTTTTTTTTTAAAGATTATTTATTTATTTGACAGAGAGATCACAAGTAGTCAGAGAGGAAGGCAGAGAGAGAGGGGGAAGTAGGCTCCCTGGCGAGCAGAGAGCCCGGCTCAGGGCTTGATCCCAGGACCAGGCTCAATCCCAGGACCCTGAGATCATGACATGAGCCAAAGGCAAAGGCTTAACCCACTGAGCCATCCAGGCGCCCCACTGGCAAATTTTTTATGGAAAGCACCAGATAGTAAATATTTTAGGCTTAGAAGAACAGATAGTCTCTATAAACAAATAGGTGTGTCTGTGTTCCAATTCAACTTTTTGTTGTTGTTGTTGTTGTTTTTAAAATAAATATGGTGAGTGTAGGCTCTGGTTCTCTGACCTCCGGCTTAAGCCATGACTTGGTAGCGTGAACTTTCAAAATACTGTGCTAAAGTAAGTTTATCCAGGTTTTCCCTTTTATGAAACTCAGATTTAATGCAATGATTTTTATTTATTTATTTTTGTCTTACTGAAGTATAATTTACATGGAGTAAAATGAACAAAGCTTTATGTGTACTACTCAAAGTATGTGTCTACATCCATATAAACATCACCCACATTAAGATATATTCCATCACTCCAGAAAGCTCCCTAATGTTTCTCTTTAGCTACTATCTCTCTCCCTGGAAGTAATCATTCTTTATTCTTCTATCACTATAGCTTAGTTTTACTTTTTCTTGAACTTCATTTAAATGCAATTATAGAGCAGTGTGTATCTTTTGTGTGTGTTTGGCTTCTTTCCCTCAACCTAATGTTTTGAGGTTCACCTGTGTTTTTGAACACACAGATTTTTAATATAGATATTCTGGTTCTTTATAGTGTTGTTGCTCAAGATCCCACTTGCTTCACTAGCAAGACTTTTGGTTTTTATAGTGCTAGATTAGGGGTCACAAGGAGATCTAGGAAAATTCCTCTCTCTACCCTCCCACCACCTGGAGTCAAATCACAAACACAGAAACTGCAATTCAAGAACTCTTAGTTACAAATAACATCAACAAATTGAAGCACGAACTGAGTACCCTTCCTCATTGAAGAATTTAAAGATTTAAATGTATTCTTAACAAGTGAGGGCTCTTGGGGTGCCTGGGTGGCTCAGTGGGTTAAACCTCTGCCTTCGGCCCAGGTCATGATCTCAGGGTCCTGGGATCCAGCCCTGCATCTGGCTCTCTGCTCAGTGGGGAGCCTACTTCCCCCTTTCTCTCTGCCTGCCTCTCTGCCTAGTTGTGATCTCTGTCAAATAAATTAAATCTTAAAAAAACAAAACAAACAAACAAAAAAAACAAATGAGGGCTCTTGTTTCTCTTTACCTTTAGATCATTATAAGCCAATTTGGTTTTACACTACCACTGGCCCATAAAATTGCAAGAAAGTTTCCAATGCCCTTTGGTCCAGTGCTTCTTAGACTTGGATGTGCATATGAATTACCTGGAAGTCTTATTAAGATGCAGATTATAATTCAGGGGGTCTGGGTTATGGCCTGAGAATTTACATATCTGGCAAGTTCCCACATAGTGCTGATGCCGCTGACATGGGAAACATGTTTGAACAGCAGGGTTCTCATCTAGTAATTATTACCGATGCGGTCTGGGCCAGAGACAATGGTATCCAAGGGCAGTGGCAGTGAAAAGTCAGAGAGAAGTAGGACATTTATGAGTTAAAATGGAGAGACCTTGCTGAGAAACTGGAATAGTACATGAGGAACAGAAGACACTAAGGGGATTCCCAGGGGTCTGCTTTAGGATATTAGATAAATGGCAGTAGCTCTGGATACCTTCTAGATCGCTGTCTACCTCTTGACTGCCTCTGGCCCTGGGTCTCTTGCAGCCACAGGAACTTACGGATTTGGGTTCCTACTGGAGCAATATATATCCCATTATTTCTGTGTCTAAACTTTAAAGGTCTGAATATGCTTTGTCTTCCTCTACTGGCTTTATGGTGGATTTTTTTAAAATCTCGATTTAAAAAATTGCATTCTCTATATCATAATACATATTGATAGATCTATTGATATAGGTATATCAATCTGCATTCTCTATATCATAATATTTACCTAATTTGTTCTTATGATGCTACCTAACCACCTCTGCTTTTACGAGTTCAATTTTGGCGTAACATATGTTTTTAAATTGTTAACACGTGTAGGGCTTATAATCTTCACATGGACTCATGTTCATCACATCTCCCACTGCTGTCTCTGTTAAGTAAGGCTTACTTTATTACAGGTACATTTTCAGACCCTCCTGCAACATGCAGACCCCTGATTTTGTTGATTTTAGTCTTGCTTCAGCTTGTTCACGATCATCTCCAGGAACTCCTGTTCATATCAGCTCATGTTCATGCGTTTGTTACCTCTCCACTGAACCCCAAATACACACATGGTATTTGTTTAGGGACTTCATTTATACAGTGCTTCTGATTATTAATTCCATATTTTATAACAAGCACAGTCTGAATTAGTACTAGCAGGTTGTGCTGCACTTTTGCCTGTGACACCCTTCCTACCCATCTCCATAATTCCAGAGCTCTATTTTTAGATGCTCACATAAACATTTCCATTACAAAGTCTTTCCTATCTTTTAAAGAAATTGTGTGTATTTGAAAAATCCCTTGCACCTAGACATTTATTTGAAGGCCTTGATGAGATGGAAGAATGGCCACAGTGAAAGTAGCTAGAAAAGTAGTTGTAAGCTGGAAGGAAAAGAAGTCAAGATCTAAATAAGGGAAGTCCTAGTCAGTAATTTCAGGGTATGACAAAGTTCAAGGCCATACTAACAGAGTAAGTGGCTGATGGGGGTGCACAGAAGATCATAAGAGATCAGGAGGTTGAGAATCCAAGGTCAAGATGTTTGATGGGCCGTCCACTTGGCTACTAAAGTCACCTAGGCTATTGGCAGGACTTGGGTGGGGAGGAAGACTGGGCCTGTGCTAAAGTCTTTCATAAATGATGGCGATGGAGGGATGAGGGAAGTTGATGTGTTGAAGGGTGATAAATGACATCTAAGGGAAGTTGGAGAGGCTGTCATGTATCATGTGAGAGGAGGCGATCATTGTTGGCAAGTGATGATGGTGCACACAGAGGACAAAAATTCTCCGTCCAGATTTGAGCTCCATGGCAATGAGAGAATGAACAATTTCCACTTGTGAGGGATGTGGGAAAGTAATTGTGGGGGCGGGGCTTCTCCCTTAAGGCAAGGTTGAGGGATTTTTCAAACAGATAACTTCACAGAAGATTTTAGTATGAAGCAGTATTTCCATAGAATGGAACTCAAGGGTTTAGACGGGTTTACAGGGATGGGTTGGGTCAAGGGCCCAGACGTCCCAACAGATGGATGAGGGCGGAGGAGAGAACGGAAGGACAGAGACTCATACTTTGGATATTCCTGGTGAAAATACATAATGGGTTTTCAGTTAATCTCTCGAAGGAGAGTCGGCAATGGGCCTGTGTGCAGATGACTTCTCTTAGCTGATGCTGGTCCCAGCAGCTGCAGTTTCTGCAATCACTTGGCCTCAGGTGGTGTTCTTCCAGGCTGCAACCCTGCAGCTAAGGCATGAGATGGTGTAAAACCTTATTGTTATGCAGCCTTATCATCAAAATTCCTGCTTATGATTAGGTTCAGCTTTTATACCCTAGCATCACACTTGCTTTCCATAAATTGGCTGGGATCTATAATAATGTAATCATATACTTTCGTAGTTTTTACAGGCCTTGGAACAATTTTCAAGGTACTTTCAAGTACATAATGCCATATAATGCCTTGAATTTTCTTTTTAAAAACACAAAGCTTTTCTCTTACGGTTTATTCACAATTATGGCAAATTCGGGGTGAGAAAAGAGAATTTTATTTTGGGTTAATATTTTCAGTTAGATTAATTGTTTTATAACGTGGAAATGAAAAAACACATTGAAAACTAAGCTTGAGGAGTGAGGGGCGAGGTGTACACCTTGTCAGTTTTCAGTGACCTTGGATGGGTCAAGGTGATGCTAATTTCAGTTGGTGCATCTTTATGTGTTGTTCTCCAGGTTTGATGGTGTCTTCCACTTTTTATTTTTTCACTTTTAACGTAATGGTCCTCAGGGCTTGAGACTAATCTCTTATTTGTGACTCTTCAAGATTGGAGGGAAGTGGCTGATACTTTGAATATCTGGCTGGTAATGTAAAGCTCACCTTGGCCTTGGAAGCAGCAAAAAGAAACAGAGCATGAAGCGTGGAAACTTACCCTCTTACAGATGTTTTTAATGCTCAAGCTTGAGTCAGCTACAAAACAGCTCCTGAACCCCATATTCCTCCCTATTAACAATGTAAGTTATGAAACTCATTTACCTGGAACAAGGTAGACAGTCCATAAATGTGAAGCTTTCATTTCTTCCTCTTAGCTGAACTGTTATTTACACTCAGCACTAAATTGGTGTTTGAAAGTACAGGAAGGGTCTGGAGGTCTTCTGTCCAGGGCAAGCTAGCCTTGGTTGTGGGCAAGTATTAAATAATGCGACCTGTTTTATTTTATACTACTTGGGTGTCCCGATACTAATTTGAACATTTCGCTGTTTTTAGAGAGTGGACAATATTTTAATATCATTGTCAGCTATA
>NW_019154223.1:341747-369008 GCF_002288905.1 Enhydra lutris kenyoni | reverse complement strand
CAAGTTTAGTCTTAACCTAGAATTTCATAGATTGATCTGATCATGAGAGTTATTTTAAAAAGCATTAAAGATAATATAAGCAAGATTTCTATGACCAGAGTTGAAATAAGGCTCAAATGTTTTTACAGCTTTCATTTAAGTATTTTTAAGTATCAAAATCAAGACATAAAATAAAGAGGTTTCTAATTGAAAAGCTATTTGAAAAATCATTGTCAAATTTTTGCAAGAGCAAGAACAGCTTCAATGGGGCGCCTGGATGGCTCAGTGGATTAAAGCCTCTGCCTTCGGCTCAGGTCATGATCCCAGGGTCTTGAGATCGAGCCCTGCAACAGGCTCTCTGCTCAGCGGGGAGCCTGCTTCCTCCTCTCTCTCTGCCTGCCTCTCTGCCTACTTGTGATCTCTCTCTCTGTCAAATAAATAAATAAAATCTTTTAAAAGAAAAAAAAAAAGAACAGCTTCAGCTTTCATAACAGGGAAGGGCTTGTAATAGAAACATCTACTCAGATATGACGGTAACTATATTTTAACATTTTATTATTTGCATTATTTATATTCTTTGTTATTAATCTCTCTTTTTGTCGTTTAAAGTGACTTGTCTCCAAGTCACCTTGGAGAGTCAGTTTACCACCCTTCAAGCTCATGAGACAAAAATCACTTCCAGGGTCTTCTCTTCTAGAGTCTTATTTCCAGAAACCACCACAGGTTACCTGCCTGGCTTCTCCAACGAAGCAAATAAGCATTTCAGAATGGCTTTGCTTGATTTACATGAAAGCCAGCAGTAGGTGCCCATAAAAAGGGGTGCATTTCTAGCAGCAAGAATGGCATTGTTTGCCTTTTACTCCCTTTTCCCTCTTCTAAAGGAAACAGGACATTCTTAAGAAATGAAAGGCTTGGGGCACCTGGGTGGCTCAGTGGGTTAAAGCCTCTGCCTTTGGCTCAGGTCATGATCCCAGGGTCCTGGGATCGAGCCCTGCATTGGGCTCTCTGTTTGGCAGGGAGCCTGCTTCCCTTCCTCTCTCTCTCTGCCTGCCTCTCTGCCTGCTTGTGATCTCTGTCTGTCAAATAAATAAATAAAATCTTAAAAAAAAAAAAAAGGAAATGAAAGGCTCACTAGACAGGTACAGGGGCTGGAGTCAAAAGTGCTGGTTTTGTGTCCTTGTCCTCTGATGCATCCCATGACACTCAACCCCTCCCCTCGCAGAAGGCAAACTTCCATAGAATTAGGGTACCCTTATCTACTTATGTTGCAAATGGAAGATTAAAACCAGATTCCTGTTGGGGAAAATACAACATAGGATGTGCAGCCAGATGACTTGGTGTGGATTCCCACAGTGCCATTTACTAATTATGCAAATTTGGACAAGTTACTTAATTCTTTTAAACCCCCGTTTCCCTTGGGGAAAAAATAATGGGAGTAATTTTTTATCATTTAATTATTATGGCGATCAGTGTATGTGTCTGTGAAAGTGCTACTCTGATAGAAGGCAGTATTATTAAAGAGGTGGCATATTGCTGGATTTCCAGCTCTTCCTCTGTCCCCCATGTTTTGAGTAGAGGTGGGAGTCGCTATTCAGTGCAACTGTTCCTGCTGGTGGTGTCATCGCCCCTTCCAAAGCTCTCTTTTGTCAGAGAGAGTTGTTTGTAGTGAGTGATGCTCAGTAGCTAATACTCATTCATTCTGATGGAGAGAGCACTTGGTGGTCAGATGACCTGGGATGTGATCCCAGTCCTGCCGTTGCCTGGCTGTGTGAGCTTGGGCAAGTCACAGCAAGTCTCTGGGTCTTGATACTATCCTTATTATTTAAACAAGTGTTTGGATTAGGGGAATCTTTAAGGTTTCCTTTGGCTCAAAAATTTAAAATCTATAATTATAGATTATCTCTCCAATTGAGAGGTGAGATCTATGTGCCCTTCCCTATAAAAGTGGGCACCCTCATTATCTACAAGCATCACTAGAGCACAGAGGAAATGATACTACGTGAATTCCAAGACTACGTTATACAGAGGGATGCAGCTGCCTCCTTGCTTCCTAGGTACTCCTGCTAGAGCCATGAGCTTCCATGTAGAAAGCTGCACTGTCCTGGGCAGCCATGCCATGAGGAAGGAAGGCCAAACCATAGGGAAAGGCCATGTGTAAGCTCTTCGGTGGAGTATCCATTCAGTCCAGAGTTCAAGTCATCCCTATCCAGAAGCCAAACATGTGAATGAGAGATTATTCTAGACCCTTTCAGTCTTCCCAGTTGAGGCCCCAGACATTAAAGAACAGAGATAAGCAATCATTTCCATACACAAACCACAGAATCTGGGAATCTAATAAAATGGTTATTTTGTACGGCTTGATTCCAGGGGCGGTTGTTATACAGAAATGGTAACTGGAAGAAAGGCTAATAATACCGTATAATATAAAGATAGGAGGTTGTCCTCCATGTCCTTTGCAGCTGTGGAATTCTGAGTTAAAAGAAAGTGGAAAAACTGGTCATGAGATGGGAATCAGTTAAGCACACAGTGCTGTGGCTCAGACCTTTTAAGCATCAGCTTTAACACCGTGCCTCTCCCTGGTGAACACTCTTGGCTAAGCGGGCTTCTGTTATAGAGGGCATTTTGCCTGACTGCTCTGCCTTCCCCTCACTTCTTGTCACCATCGCCATTCTTGCTTACATTAGACGGTAAAAGGAAGAAGAGGTTAGAACTATTTACTGCTGTTGTTAAGACAGGCCCATTAAGGATATAGAATGGTCACTGTGCTGTTGTTGGAATCCTAACCTAAATTTGCCCTTCAAAAAATCTTTGATTAGACCAAATCTCACACTTCCTCAAACCATGCATCCAGTCCTTTCTGTTTCATTCCATTCCAGTTAGTGTTGATAGGTCAGGTCCCTTCACAGAATGATGCCGGCTTTTGTGCTCGACACAAAAACATATCAGGCAGAACTCTGGCTCCTAATTCATCCATCCACAAGTGTGTATTGGTTTTTTCAGTGACTTAAATCAAGAGAAAACACAGACCAAAGCCACAGTCCTAAAGAACAACATGACCACTGTGCTGAGGTCTGGTGACAATGCTCACAGAGAAGAGATTACCTGAGGGTTCGCAGATGGGCACTGATTTCCACCAAGCTCCTGTCTGTTACCCGAGAGCAAGCACTGAGGACAGGACTGTCCACCTTAGGGCGCTGCATCACAATGAGATGGACAATCCGATCTCTTACCTACAGGACGAAACAAATAAGAATTTATTTTCATGCACCGGGCTCTCTGCCCAGCAAAGACAGGGCAGTGATTCAGGAATGTTTTGGTTAAAATGGGCCCTTTTTTCAGATGCATTATCATCATCATCATGCTAACAGCTCTGATCCAGGAGTGCCTGAGCTATGTCAGATTCTGAGCTAGTCACTTCGTATGCACTAACTATACTCCTTGCATTAGTGCCACTTTACAATAAGGAGAGTGTGCACCTGGGAGTTAAATGTCTTGCTGAGGCTGTCCCTAAGGAGGGGCAAAGCGAACAGTCAAGTCTAGAGCTGATGGTTCCAAAGCCCATATTTTTCCCAAAGCACTTTCAGTTAAGAACTAACCTGGTAAGAGTCCGTCATCTGATGCAAACAAGCACCGAGGTTCCCTGTTAGTAAAATCAGGCACTAAGAGAGACCTTGATAAATTAATGACAGGTGGTGGGTATTAGAGAGGGCACGGATTGCATGGAACACTGGGCGTGGTACAAAAACAATGAATACTGTTATGCTGAAAATAAATTTAAAAAATGATAAAAAATTAAAAAAAAATAAAAACTTTGATAAAAAAAAAGAAAGTGGACTTAGTTGTAAGATTATAAAATGAATGTCAGGTATAGGCCTAGTAGGTTCAGTTTTAGGTTATTATTAGAATAAAATCAGTTATGGAACATTAGGAAAATGAGGTGTTCTGAAGGATGGAAATGCACCAAACTAGAAGTACACAGGAAAATCAGATCTAACTTGTGATTAATGGCATGGATTTGCATGATTTTCCTGCTTCTCTTAACCACCACTCATTATGGTTTTATCACCATCATAGTAATGACTGCTGAGTACTGCCTTACTAGGAAGGTTGTATTCCTCTCCCTGACATTATCATCATCAGGAAAAATCACTAATAATCACCTAATTGCAATGAGGGTGGTACTAGGCACTGAATGAACACAGACTTGGATTCTCCCTCTCATAATTTTTAATAGAGCAGGATCTTGGAAGTCCCATCCCTTTATATACCCACGGAGAAGGGGAAATCAAGTCCTACAATCCTTTCCCACCCTTATATCTATCCATCTTTGTGCCTTTACCTAGATCCGTATTTATCCATGTTGTGAATTTATTCATGATGTATCATATTTGTGCTGTAATAGTTATTTCCTTTACCTTATAGTCTGGTTTAAGTGCACATATACATCTATACTCTTTATGTGAGTGAGTCCAAAGCCCACTTTTCAAACCTTGGGCTCTGGACCACAAAGTCTACAGTTTCAAAAGCAAAGAGAGCTGCCCTTCCTCCATGGCAACTTTCTTAAGAACTTACTAAAAGGCTTGACATTTAGAGAATATCATAAAGGGCCTTCAACTTTCCAGGACAAAAGAAGATGGAAAATCACAGGAGAGATCCTGTCCAGGACATCATGTTATGCTAAGTGATTTTCTCATACACTCAGATGACCCACACTTCAAGGAAACCTTAGATAAGAGAAAGTCAAACTTAAACAGAGGGCAAATGAGGAAGTAGCTATTCATTTTAAAATAATTCTAAGCAAAGTTCTTAAATATAAGAAGCCCCCCAAATAAGACTTGGCTCACAAAATTTAAATTGACACATCAACACCCAGAGCCCCAAGACCTTTTGGGCCTGGGCTCCAAATCTGTGATCTGGTATGTTTATTTTAGTGTTAGAATCTATAGCATTCCCGATACACTAAAATATATAAATCAGAGAGTCATAGAGGTGCTTATCCCATATTGTACTTAGATTAACTAAGGAACCTCAAAAATGATAGTGATATAGCATTTCTTAAACTAGCCTCATATCATTTAAGTGATAGGCTCTGGCTTTGTACAACATCCATCCTCTCATTCAGGATATCAAGTAACCCAATATGGCACAGGTAGTGCTAATTTGGGAGCTCTTTGTGGATTAGAAGTGAACATCTAGAAATTAAATAAGATTAAGCTTTTGTTACTATGTCAGTTTGCTGTTTTGAGCAAAAGGAGACTAAGAATTTTGAGCTTGTGAAAGACTTCCCCAAACATATCTGAATACATCATCAAGCAAGCTAAGAGCAGACCGTCAACTTTCAATGGGGAATTCTTTTCAAGACATGACGTTTTGATTAAAAGAAAAAGAAATGCAGTATTGTCCTTCTCTCATTACTTCATTCTGAGCAGTGTTCAAGGCGAGAACAATTCAGTGCTCAAGATGAAGCTGTAGAAGAGAAAACAATACTAAAGAAGTTTTAATTCAGCTGCTTACAACAGATCACCTTTCCACTGGCTTCTAATCAACCAGTATCAAAAAGCATAAAAATATGTTCTCAGCCAGAAGTGTTGTCCACCCTAAGTTCACGGAATTGCAGTCCACATTCAGTTTGTGAAAATCAGCCTGTCCCATGTCACCTTTTAGTTCATCATACCTGGAGGGGGAAGTCAGCCCACCTTGTCCTTCCTCATACACAGAAACCAGTGGTTATGGGAGATGGGGGGCGAGGGGTGGGGAGAAGTAGGGAGTCAGCACACCTGGGTCCAGGTATACTAGCTTTGTGACCTGTACCCTATCTCTTTCAACCCCCAGAACTTCAATGACTCCACTTGATAGTTGGGGATAATGTTTCCTCTCCCACAAAGAAGATAGATGGGAAGCTAATGGACTAATGCTTGTAACAAGTGCCTTGTACAGTTCCTGGAATATGGGAGGGGCTCCATAAATGATAACAATTACCACTATCTCTTGTTTGTTCAAGAGTTTTACTGAATTACTATAAATATTAGTTCAGTTACAAAAGTGGCAGAAGATGCAGTTAATGGGTCGACTTTTAGGTCTGTCACCTGCCCCATAACTACATGGCACTGCTTCCCTAAGGATATCATATTTGTTTCTCCACAGTTTAAAGCATTTTCTTTTGAGTAGGAAAAAATAATCCAGTGCCCAAACCCCTTTTATCCTGGTACTATGAGATTCTCCCCCTTCCCTCCTTAAATGCACATTTCACTGTATTACTTCATGATAAGGCTGGAAAGCCACAGAAGCATTATTAGTTTTATGTTCTGGAAACATAGGAATGTGGAGACTTCATTAAAAGTCTGGTCCAAGAAGTCTCACCATATTGTGACCAGCAGCATTAAGTGTGGTAATTTCTCGTTAAGTTCTCCAGGCTCCTGACCAGGCAGGCCTCAGAAAGCCTGGGGACTCTCCTGGTGCTCAGGGTCCACAGGTGTGACAGTGCAAGGCCAGGAGACCTACACCCTCGGCGGTAAGAGCAAGGCAGCCAAATACTTGCATTTTGCGGAGACTAAGGAAGAAAAAAAAGAAGAATTAGCAAAATTTACCACGTTCCGTGATCCACTGCACCTGAGAAGATCCCTTATGTCACCTGTGTGACATTTTTACTTTTTCATGGTGGAAAGCCTGACATCTTTACTTTTTCATGGTGGGAAGCTTCCATGGTGGAAAGCCTGCATATCAAGAAGTCAGTATATGATGCTGATAACATGGAATTGGTAAATTTAATCAACAGATGAGTAAAATTCCTTAAGAGTGGAAGTATTTTTTGCAAAAAACAAGTCATGTTGATTCCCCTTATTCCTGACATTCACATTCTGTACAGTTGCTGCAAACACTGGATTAATGAATACTTAATCGTTGCTTCTAAAGGAAATGGAAGGTTAGGTTCCTGCAAGCCTCTGGTCATGACATTTTTGTCAGCTGGTCAATACATAACCTGTTTTATGTGTGTTTTGGTTTAAAGACACTTATTTCTTTATTGAAGATTTTATTTATTTACTAGAGAGAGAGAGAGGACACCCGAGAGCATGAGCCAGGGGAGAAGCAGACCTCTGGCTGGGCAGGGAGCCCAACATGGAGCTCGGTTCCAGGACGCTGAGACCATGACCTGAGCCAAAGTTAGACACTCAACCAACGGAGCCACCCAGGCACCCCCAAAGATGCCTATTTTAAGATATATATTACCGATTCATCAGCATTGGACTCTTGGCCAAAGCTATAACTCCTGCTGAAATAAATTAAGCTGACACATACTTGTTCTTCATAAGACACTCTACAGCCTCTTGCCCTTAGGAACACTGCACAGTACTTCAGTACTATGCTTGGGGACCATCTTAAGCAATGAAATCAACAACTACAACAAAAGCACAAAAACGTGAAGAACATGGCATTAAGTGGACTGCCTCAGGGACACTTTTACACTATGAGAACTGAAACAAAAAGGCAGAGCCTCACGCTGTTGGATGTCAGCTCAGAACACGCACTGCAGGCAACGCATGTTTGTTACCAGGGAGGCACCTTGACTATTGATTTGAGAATTACAGATAAATTTTAGCAAATAGGCAATTTCACAAATATGGCATCCCCAAATAAGGAGGATCGACAATATCAATACACTAAAATCAGCAATAATAGATGAGGTTAAAGGCAGCTTCCAGGAGAAGCAACATGACCTTAGCTTGTGCTAAGGACCCCTGAATTACAGGAAACCATGCTCAAGGGCAGTGCAGGTTCATAAAAAATACCGTCACATTTCTTACAGATTGATACTGCACAGAAATATGAAACCATCCCTCATGCTCAAATTACTTACAGGACATATAAAGCCTGTCTGATTGCTGCAAAGCACTAAGGCTTGAAAGTGTGCAGTATCTATCACGTGGCTGGCGCTGGTCTACTTTTCACACACATTTGTCTGACTGGGGTTACTACTTGCTGTGCTTTAGGAGCCTTGTCTTAGAGAATTTTGGTTCAGGGCAGAAGCAGGGGAAGGTAGTTAGCAATAACGTGTCTACTTGGTATAAGGCTACAAGATCAAGAGTTGGCTCTGAAGGAATCTGGGAGTTTCTGCCAGCTCCTGCTGGCAGCCCTCTCTAAATGTGGTTCTTGAACCAGAAGAACCTTGTTAGAAATGCAGATGGCTGGGGCCTCCCCAGACCTATTGTCTCAGAAGCTCAGAAGGTGGAACGCAGCGCCCTGTGGCTGACAGCCCCCCTCCCCTCCCTGCAACTCTAGCTTGAGAGAACTGGGCCTCAGGAATTTTCCTAATCATGTCCAGGTCACTTGAGTCCTTAGCACAGGCACATGGGTCCTGGATCCATAGTGACATCTCAGATAAGTGAGTTCCTTAGTGAGTAATGAAGCTTTAATTACCTATTTCCCAGAATGAGTACAAAATAATAAACTACCTCAAATGACGGCATGCTTTTAGGACGTTATGAAAATTAACGAGTTATTGTGAAGTATTTTAACACATAGCCTATTATTGCCCCATCAATCAAGATAAATTCATTTGAGTTAAGGAATTTTTTTAAATTTTTTTTAAGATTTTATATATTTATTTGACAGAGAGAGAGAGATCACAAATAGGCAGAGAGGCAGGCAGAGAGAGAGGGGGAAGCAGGCTCCCTGCCGAGCAGAGAGCCTGATGCGGGGCTCGATCCCAGGACCCTGAGATCATGACCTGAGCCGAAGGCAGAGGCTTAACCCACTGAGCCACCCAGGAGCCCCAAGGAATTTTTTTTTTAAGGGCAAAAGGAGAGCGTATATTCAGATGTGGGGTGTCTTTATGTTGTGTGTTAGTGGAATTTGTGAGGATAGTTGTATAGATGGAAGCAAAAGTCAGAAAGAGAAATCTAGCATATTACAGTATCAGAATTATAATGAAATATGACATACGCTGTTATAAGAATATTTTTTTTCTTAAAATCATTTCCCAGTTACCTAAATAAATATTTAGTATACTGATTGTGCTCTGGCCATCTAGTAGTCAGCTAAAACTCGTTATTGTGAGATATGATCTATATTGAATAAAAGTCAGATTTTACTGAAAGTTCCCAACATAGTAAGGGAATGTGTACTTCAGAGTCAAAGGCCTCTGCCTTTTTTTTGCAGCCTGTGTTCTTAGGACCCATCCTTTGCCTCTCTGAAGCTCACTTTCCTCATCTTTAAAATGAGGATATTAGAGAAGTGTAGGGCGCCTGATCTAAAATTCTACCTGAGGGGGACACTGAGTGGATATGCAAGCATTAGCTTGAGAAGTCGAGTCTCAGAGAAGAGGAAACACTTGAGGTAGAGGCAGAAACTGAAAGCCTCAGGTACAGTTGTTCCCTGTTAGCTACTGCAAGATAGGATGGGATAGGCAGGACCAGCAGGAATGGTAGCCTGAGGGAAGAAATACTGGGGAGACATCAACGTCAGGGCACAAGGGAATGCTGCCTTCCTGGTCCTAAGGGAGTGTATTTGAATTACATTCATACCTAGCGAAAAATGTAATTCCCCCTGGAATTCAGCCCAGCTGAAGCCCAGCAAGGTTAACAATTGCCTATTGCCATTCCATTATGATGTTGTTCGTGTACATTTGACCTCATTATCTGTCCCAGTGGCTGTTTTTCATGGAATATGGTCTCCAACTTAATTACCTGAACCTGGACCCTTAACCTGCTTCCAGCTAGGCTTGTCTGATCTTAGAAAGACCTTGATATTAGTTTCAAGAGATTTTACTCAGCTTTTACCACCTTGTTGGAAAATGTTATTGTTATCCAAGTAGAGAGAGGCCCACAGACCAACAGTTCCTAGGAGGAGGGGCACGCCACGGGACACTGGCCACATGGGCAAGAGCCTTTATGGTGGTTTCCATGGGAAAGAATCGGTGAGGCAGAGTAAGCAGGTTTAGGATTAGTTTGGATAATTTTGGTGGGCTTTAGGGCAGAGGGCCTGTCCCTAGTTGTCTGGTGCCTGGCCCTCCTGTGATTGGGACAGGCAAATAGTGGCGTGGACTATAAGAGAGAGGTAAAGTATGTGGGTAGGAGGGTTTGGACTTGGATTGGTTGCCTCGCATATGAAAACCACACTTGCAAGTGAGTCCTTTAGTCTCTGGGAACTGAAGCCCTGGGAACAACAGTCTCTCTAGGGCCACCAAGTCCCTAGACGTCAAAACATCAGAATAAAAAGTTGTATCTCCCGTGACCTCTTTCGCTCTGGCTATTCTCAGCCTCCTTTACATGGTTCTCAGGTATCCTAAGAGCAAAAGAAGGGAGCGTCTGCACAGAATAGGTGAAGTCAAATACCCAAGGAATCGGCTTATACTTGATGTGGTTATATCCACAGCAAGTACAACACAGAGCTATTTGTAGGAAACCCAAGCTTCAAACCCATTGTCACTGTTCAGTAGCCCCTAAGAATGTCATCAGCACTCAAAACCTCTGGGTTGTTTTGCTTTGTTTATAATGTGCTGACCAGTAATAGTAATACATAACAAATGATTGTGATAACCCAATGAGATAAGGTACTTTAAAACCATAAAGCACTATGTAAGTTTCAGCATTTGTAGTAATTTTAATAACATAAAAGTAGATCAACAGAGGCAAATACTGAAGTGTTTATGGGTGAAATAATGTACCTGGGATTTGCTCTAAATAACCCCAGAAAACAAACAAGAAGTGGAGGGGATTGATGACACAAGATTGATAAAATATTGGTAATATTGAGGGTGAATGATGGGTTTGTGGGAATTCTTTACATGATTTTGTGTATTTCTAATATTTTCATAACAAAAATTTTAAGTACAAGTTGAGAGAGAAAAGAAGCATTAGACTTTAGCCATCACTGGAAAACTGCTATTATGTAAGAACACAAACTCTATTGTACAATTTTTTTTTTTCCTATCATGAATCAAAGGCCCTCTTCCCTTGGACTCCTGGATTGCTAAAGCAACTTGATCTTGTCAATGGTTCCAAGTATCTCCAGGCTAAAATTGACTTAGGTTAATCAAATTCTTGTTATAATCCATTTGTGTTAAGCAACAGAATTCCTAATGGTAAAACTATAATCAACATGTTATGACTAGTTTATGATGAGAGGTCCTATTCAATTAGGAGATTTCCCGAATCAAAGGCTCTTCACTCTCAAGAGAGCTTCACTGAATAGTGGTGGAGGTTGCTTAATTAGTAAGGTTAAAACATCCTTCAGAAACAAGGTCGAGATGACATTTCTATCTGTGCCAAGTTGATGAAAGAATCCTCCAAAGACTACACTCAGAAATCTTGGTGTGAAAATTCCTGGAAGACTTACCAACAGAAGGAAAAGGAAAATATGTTGATATTAATAGTATCAGTGGACTTTTCTTTAAGCACATTGTTGGCATTGGATTTACATAAGCATTTCCTTAAACTTTCCATAAAGTGATCAACTTTTGCTTTGAGCAACTCTTTCCCCAAATTCATTATTCTTGTTTGGAAAAATAAGAATCCTTAAAACAACAACCCTCCCAAAATTAAAAAAAGAAAACGAAAACCATAAACCATAATTCTAAGCCAATCAACAGAGGAAATTTAAAGAGGCGATCCTTGGAGAGTCTTCTTTTCACAATATCTGTAAAGCTACTGAAAGAGATTGAAGAAACACTGAGTCAGTCTGTGCAGTAAAAGGAGATGACCAACATAAGAGATCCTTTAATCAAAAAGTTGTATGTAGTGACAAAGCACTTGATAATCAAGGTCTGCTAGAGAAAAGGAGAGAGGATGAATCTGTACAAATATACTTGGTGGTATTGGTCCATTCAAACTGCAAGAAATTACTTCCTTTATCTTCCCACAAGGAAACCTCAGTGACAAATCCTGGAAAATTCTTTGCTTCATCTGACGAGTCAATTCTGTTTTCCAAACAATTATATTCTTGGTAGATGACATCAACTGTCAAACCCCTCATTTAACTCTGTATACTTTTTTTTTTTCTTTAGCTAGCTAAAAACTTTATTTCAAACAAAAATTAAAAACAAAAAGTTGAGAGTTATTTCCCTGGGTGCCGGAGCAGGGAGGGATCAGGCCAAGGAATTCTCTGTGACTGGCTGATACCCTCACGCACTGAAGGGGTTGTGATCGTTCCCTTCCTTGCCCCTGGGATGGGGGTCCCTCCGCAAGCATGAGACCCCGCGCCAGAGCCCACCTAGCAAGAGGAACTCGGCCTGGGCCAGTCGTTGGGAGGAGACAGAGCCGGGCAGCAGGTAGGCCATGGCCAACCACAAGATCCAGTCCTGAGTACCAAGAACCTACTCTCCTCACCCTCCCCACCTCCTGGGACCCCAAACAGAGTAAGGCTGACCTGTGGGAAGGAACTTCATGGACCCTGGCCAGGAGAAGAAAGAGAAGAAAGTCCCAGTGCCCCTCACATCTATTACCTCTGTTCTCTAGAGGGCAGTGAGTCCTGTCTGGGTACTTTAATATAGCTGACAATGATATTAAAATATTGTCCACTCTCTAAAAACAGCAAAATGTTCAAATTAGTATCGGGACACCCAAGTAGTATAAAATAAAACAGGTCACATTATTTAATACTTGCCCACAACCAAGGCTCCCTTGCCCTGGACAGAAGACCTTCACAGCCTTCCTATGCTTTCAAACACCACTATAGTGCTGAGTGTAAACAACAGTTCTGCTAAGAGGAAGAAATGAAAGCTTCACATTTATGGACTGTCTACCTTGCTCCAGGTAAATGAGTTTCATAACTTACATTGTTAATAGGGAGGAATATGGGGTTCAGGAGCTGTTTTGTAGCTGACTCAAGCTTGAGCATTAAAAGCATCTGTAAGAGCTTAAGTTTCCACGCTTCATGCTCTGATTCTTTTTGCTACTTCCAAGGCCACGCTGAGCTTTACATTACCAGCCAGATATTCAAAGTATCGGCCACTTCCCTCCAATCTTGAAGAGTCAAAAATAAGAGATTAGTCTCAAGCCCTGAGGACCATTATGTTAAAAGTGAAAAAATAAAAAGTGGAAGACACCATCAAACCCGGAGAACAACATAAAGATGGACCAGCTGAAATTAGCTTCAACTTGACCCATCCAAGGTCTCTGAAAACTGACAAGGCGTATACCTCGCCCCTCTCTCCTCAAGCTTATTTTTCAAATCTTAATCCCCCTCAATGTGTTTTTTCATTTCCACTTGATAAAACAATTAATCTAACTGAAAATATTAACCCAAAATAAAATTCTCTTTTCTCACCCTGAATTTACCGTAATTGTGAATAAACCGTAAGAGAAAAGCTTTGTGTTTTTAAAAAGAAAATTCAAGGCATTATATGGCATTATGTACTTGAAAGTACCTTGAAAACTGTTCCAAGGCCTGTAAACACTATGAAAGTATATGATTACATTATTATAGATCCCAGCCAATTTATGGCAAGCAAGTGTGATGCTAGGGTATAAAAGCTGAACCTAATCATAGGCAGGAATTTTGATGATAAGGCTGTATAACAGTAAGGTTTTACACCATCTCATGCCTTAGCTGCAGGGTTGCAGCCTGGAAGAACACCACCCGAGGCCAAGTGATTGCAGAAACTGCAGCTGCTGGGACCAGCATCAGCTAAGAGAAGTCATCTGCACACAGGCCCATTGCCGACTCTCCTTCGAGAGATTAACTGAAAACCCGTTATGTATTTTCACCAGGAATATCCAAAGTATGAGTCTCTGTCCATCTGTTCTCTCCTCCACCATCATCCATCTGTTGGGATTTCTGGGCCCCCGACCCAGCCCATCCCTCTAAACCCATCTAAACCCTTGAGCTCCATTCTATGGAAATACTGCTCCATACTAAAATCTTTTGTGAAGTTATCTGTTTGAAAAATCCCTCAACCTTGCCTTAAGGGAGAAGCCCCGCCCCCACCCAGTTACTGTCCCAAATCCCTCACAAGTGGAAATTTTTCATTCTCTCATTGCCATGGAGCTCAAAATCTGGATGGAGAATTTTTGTCCTCTGTGTGCACCATCATCACTTGCCAACAATGATCGCCTCCTCTCACATGATACATGACAGCCTCTCCAACTTCCCTTAGATGTCATTTATCACCCTTCAACACATCAACTTCCCTCATCCCTCCATCGCCATCATTTATGAAAGCCTTTAGCACAGATCCAGTCTTCCTCCCCACCCAAGTCCTGCCAATACCCTGGGTGACTTTAGTAGCCACGTGGATAGCCAATCTAACACCCTGACCTTGGGTTCTCGACCTCCTGATTTCTTATGATCTTCTCTGCACACGCATCAGCCACTTACTCTGTTAGTATGGCCTTGATTTTGTCATACCCTGAAATTACTGACTAGGACTTCCCTTATTTAGATCTTGACTTCTTTTCCTTCCTGCCTACAACTACTTTTCTAGCTACTCTCACTGTGGCCATTCTTCCATCTCATCAAGGTCTTCAAATAACTGTCTAGGCGCAAGGAATTTTTCAAATACACACAATTTCTTTAAAAGATAGGAAAGACTTTGTAATGGAAATGTTTATGTGAGCATCTAAAAATAGAGCTCTGGAATTATGGAGATGGGTAGGAAGGGTGTCACAGGCAAAAGTGCAGCACAACCTGCTAGTACTAATTCAGACTGTGCTTGTTATAAAATATGGATTTAATAATCAGAAGCACTGTATAAATGAAGTCCCTAAGCAAATACCATGCATGTGTTTGGGGGTTCAGCGGAGAGGTAACAAACACATGAACATGAGCTGATATGAACAGGAGTTCCTGGAGATGATCGTGAACAAGCTGAAGCAAGACTAAAATCAAGAAAATCAGGGTTCTGCATGTTGTAGGAGGGTCTGAAAATGTACCTGTAATAAAGTAAGCCTTACTTAACAAAGACAGCAGTGGGAGATGTGATGAACATGAGTCCATGTGAAGATTATAAGCCCTACATGTGTTAACAATTTAAAAACATATGTTACGCCAAAATTGAACTCATAAAAGCAGAGGTGGTTAGGTAGCATCATAAGAACAAATTAGGTAAATATTATGATATAGAGAATGCAGATTGATATACTTATATCAATAGATCTATCAATATGTATTATGATATAGAGAATGCAATTTTTTAAATCGAGATTTTTTTAAAAATCCACCATAAAGCCAGTAGAGGAAGACAAATCATATTCAGACCTTTAAAGTTTACTTTAAATCTCGAGGTGTCTTCGGGTTTAAGATGAGTTTCATGTAGGCAACATATAGATGGGTTTTGTTTTTTTATCCATTCTGATACCCTGTGTCTTTTGATTGGGGCATTTAGCCCATTAACATTCAGGGTAAGTATTGAGAGATATGAATTTAGTGCCATTGTATTGCCTGTAAGGTGACTGTTATTGTATATTGTCTCTGTTCCTTTCTGATCTACTACTTTTAGGTTCTCTCTTTGCTTAAAGGACCCCTTTCAATATTTCCTGTAGAGCTGGTTTGGTGTTTGCAAATTCTTTCAGTTTTTGTTTGTCCTGGAAGCTTTTAATCTCTCCTTCTATTTTCAATGATAGCCTAGCTGGATATAGTATTCTTGGCTGCATGTTTTTCTCATTTAGTGCTCTGAATATATCATGCCAGCTCTTTCTGGCCTGCCAGGTCTCTGTGGATAAGTCTGCTGCCAATCTAATATTTTTACCATTGTATGTTACAGACTTCTTTTCCCGGGCTGCTTTCAGGATTTTCTCTTTGTCACTAAGACTTGTACATTTTACTATTAGGTGACAGGGTGTGGACCTATTCTTATTGATTTTGAGGGGTGTTCTCTGAACCTCCTGGATTTTGATGCTTGTTCCCTTTGCCATATTGGGGAAATTCTCTCCAATAATTCTCTCCAATATACCTTCTGCTCCCCTCTCTGTTTCCTCTTCTTTTGGAATCCCAATTATTCTAATGTTGTTTCGTCTTATGGTGTCACTTATCTCTCGAATTCTCCCCTCGTGGTCCAGTAGCTGTTTGTCCCTCTTTTGCTCAGCTTCTTTATTCTCTGTCATTTGGTCTTCTATATCGCTAATTCTTTCTTCTGCCTCATTTATCCTAGCAGTGAGAGCCTCCATTTTTGATTGCACCTCATTAATAGCTTTTTTGATTTCAACTTGGTTAGATTTTAGTTCTTTTATTTCTCCAGAAAGGGCTTTTATATCTCCCGAGAGGGTTTCTCTAATATCTTCCATGCCTTTTTCGAGCCCGGCTAGAACCTTGAGAATCGTCATTCTGAACTCTAGATCTGACATATTACCAATGTCTGTATTGATTAGGTCCCTAGCCGTTGGTACTGCTTCTTGTTCTTTTTTTTGTAGGTGAATTTTTCTGCCTTGTCATTTTGTCCAGATAAGAGTATATGAAGGAGCAAGTAAAATACTAGAAGGATGGCAACAACCCCAGGAAAATATGCTTTAGCCAAATCAGAAGAGATCCCATATCGTGAGGGGGGAGAAAGGGGATAAAAAGAGGTTCAGAAAGAAAAAAAAAAAAATGAAACAATTAAAAGAAGAAAATGAATAAAGAAAAAATATAAAAAGGAAAAAATATGTTAGATAAACTAGTTAAAAAACGTTAAAAAAGAAATGGGTAAAACTTAAAAAAATTTAGCAGAAGAAGAGGAAAAAAATTGAAAAAGAAAAAAAAATTAACTGCAAGGCTAAAGAATCATGGGGAGAAAGGCATGAGCTCCGTGCTTTGCTTTCTCCTCCTCTGGAATTCCGCTGCTCTCCTTGGTATTGAAACTGCACTCCTTGGTAGGTGAACTTGGTCCTGGCTGGATTTCTTGTTGCTCTTCTGGGGGAGGGGCCTGTTGTAGTGATTCTCAAGGGTCTTTGCCCCAGGCGGAGTTGCACCGCCCTTACCCCCGGGGCCGGGCTGAGTAATCCGCTCGGGTTTGCTTTCGGGAGCTTTTGTTCCCTGAGCGCTTTCTGTAGAGTTCCGGAGGGCGGGAATGAAGATGGCGCCCTCCCAGTCTCCGGCCCGGAGGAGCTGAGAGCCTGGGGCCCCACTCCTCAGTGCGCCCTCAGAGAACAGCGCCCAATTACTCCTGTCACCCTGGCCTCCGGCCATGCTCCGAGCTGACCGAGCCTGCGACAGGTTCAAGGTAACCCCAAGTTTAGATCTCACTCCTCGGCTCTGTCTCTGTAGCCAGCTTCCCCGTTCTAATACCTGTAAGCTCTGCGACACTCAGACACCCCCAATCCTTCTGTGACCCTGTGGGACCTGAGGCCATGCTGACCCCGTGCGGGCTTCACCCGGTTAAGCCTCTGGAGCGATGTCCCTCAGCGGAACAGACTTTTAAAAGTCACGATTTTGTGCTCCGTTGCTCCGCCGCTTGCCGGGAGCCGGCCCCTCCCCCCGCGGTCTATCTTCCCGTTGCTTAGGATTCACTTCTCCACCAGTCCTACCTTGCAGAAAGTGGTTGATTTTCTGTTTCTAGAATTGCTATTCTTCTTCTCTTCGATCTCCCATTGGATTTGTAGGTGTTTGCAATCTTTCGATAAGCTATCTAGCTGATCTCCCGCTACCTGAAGTAGTCTCAGCCAGCTACTTCTCTGCCATCTTGACTCCTCTCCCCTGTTTTTTTTTTTTTTGTTTGCTTTGTTTTGTTTTTTTTTCAAGATTTTATTTATTTATTTGACAGAGATCACAAGTAGGCAGAGAGGCAGGCAGAGAGAGGGGAAAGCAGGCTCCCCGCTGAGCAGAAAGCCAGATGCAGGGCTTGATCCCAGGACCCTGAGATCATGACCTGAGCCAAAGGCAGAGGTTTAACCCACTGAGCCACCCAGGCACCCCAAGAGCCCTCACTTATTAAGAATACATTTAAATCTTTAAATTCTTCAATGAGGAAGGGTACTCAATTCATGCTTCAATTTGTTGATGTTATTTGTAACTAAGAGTTCTTGAATTGCAGTTTCTGTGTTTGTGATTTGACTCCAGGTGGTGGGAGGGTAGAGACAGGAATTCTCCTAGATCTCCTTGTGACCCCTAATCTAGCACTATAAAAACCAAAAGGACCAACAGAGTCTTGCTAGTGAAGCAAGTGGGATCTTGAGCAACAACACTATAAAGAACCAGAATATCTATATTAAAAATCTGTGTGTTCCAAAATACAGGTGAACCTAAAAACATTATGTTGAGGGAAAGAAGCAAAACACACACAAAAAACACACATTGCTCTTTAATTGCATTTAAATGAAGTTCAAGAAAAGGTAAAACTAAGCTATGGTGATAGAAGAATAAAGAATGATTACTTCCAGGGAGAGAGATGGTAGCTAAAGAGAAACATTAGGGAGCTTTCTGGAGTGATGGAATATATCTTAATGTGGGTGGTGGTTATATGGATGTAGATACATACTTTGAGTAGTACACTTAAAGTTTTGTTCATTTTACTCAACGTAAATTATACTTCAGTAAGACAAAAATAAATAAATAAAAATCATTACATTAAATCTGAGTTTCATAAGAGAGAAAACTTGGATAAACTTACTTCAGCACAGTATTTTGAAAGTTCATGCTACCAAGTCATGGCTTAAGCCAGAGGTCAGAGAACCAGAGCCTACACTCACCATATTTATTTCAAAAACAACAACAACAACAAAAAGTTGAATTGGAACATGGACACACCCATTTGTTTATAGAGACTATATGTTCTTCCAAGCCTAAAATATTTACTATCTGGTGCTTTCCATAAAAAATTTGCCAGTGGGGTGCCTAGTGGCTCAGTGGGTTAAGCCTTTGCCTTTGGCTCATGTCATGATCTCAGGATCCTGGGATGGAGACCCGTCCTGGATCAAGCCCCGCATCAGACTCTCTGCTCTGCAGGGAGCCTACTTCCCCCTCTCTCTCTGCCTGCCTCTCTGACTACTTGTGATCTCTCTGTCAAATAAATAAATAATCCTTAAAAAAAGAATTGCCAAGTACTGACATGGGCCAATAGTTTGTAACTTCTGGGGGATTCACGTTTCTCTCAGAAAATCCAGTGAAAGCGATAGATCATCTCCAAAGGAAAATATACAGGTTCTTAAATATAAAATGTTACTTATAATCTCAGGAAGTTCTACCCTCGGAAGCACAGTCATCATCCCCAACTTGAGACCTCCTGTTTGAGGTTTCCATCACAATCTACTAAACCGCTCTACTGAGAAGAGTCCACAGGTTGGCTCTATGAACCACAAATGATTGAACTTCCTCTTCACATTCTCATTCGCTCCATGGAACTACTCAGGGGTATAGCCAATAATAAAATTGCAAAGATCACAATACCTAGTCCTTTATCAGTAAATGTATTTTGTTCTTCTAGGTGACAGTCCATATACTAATTAGCCTTAGAAATTTTTCTGAAAATGTCTAGTTTGGTACCAAGGTAGACCAAGAACACCAGAAGTGATGAACTGGTGGTCCTTAGCCTCAATACTAGAAAAAAGCACAAAGCGATAGCTTACAGACAAGGGGTTAGCAATGTCACATTCACATGTGAAGATACTGTCATGTTTATTCAATAGACCAAGAATAGAGAGGAAGTAAAAACATGGGGACCAAATGATGGCGTGTACGTGGATACCCTGAGCTCTTGCACAGCAGGGCCATCCCCACACATCTGTTCAGCCCCTGCAGCACCTTGAATGTTGTAGGAAACTCATAGGCAATAAAGAAATGGATAAATTAAACTAATTTATAAAAACAAAAGTCATTATTTTATAAGTGTTTCAAGCTTCCTGGGAGCAATACAATAGTTTAATTCATTTTGCATTATGTAAAAAGACAATTATGAGCGAGGAACACTCCTTGTGTTTCTGTAATGCTTATTTCATATTAATGTGCTCACACAACATGTATCAAAGGTCTAGTTGGTGGGAGGTCTGCCAACTTATTAGCACTACTTATTGTCCTAAAAGAAAGCACTCACAGAGTCATTTAAGGAGGACATGGCATGTTTTGAGCAATTCCTAAATAATAATAATGATAATGATAATGATTATAATAATAATAAAGGATCTTCACACAAAATAAAAACACTCCAGTCAACATGATCTCTGATCTAATGCTAGTTCTACAGTTTTTCATTACTGCCTTCCTAGCTGTTGTACGAACAGTGGGTGGCATTCTACAAAAGCTGATTAATGCCAGGATCTCAAATTGCTGAAAATTGAAGGAATGTGCCCCATGCTGATAATTTGCTAATCAAAAAATTGTCATTTCTATCATTGTGCAGGGCTTTAGCCTATCTTATTTTCTTCTCAAATGCCATGTTATATATTCTCCCTTCAATGAGATTGAATGCTTTTTTCCTAACAATAAAAAGGCTTTATGGGTTCATCAGGAGGCTAAATCTCTCTAATTCCAATGAATCAAATACCAAAATGGAAGGAATATATTTCTGAATACATTCGCTATTTTTGGTATCAGGTCAATAACAATCCACAGATCCGTGATGACATGGACCTCTTAAGTTTATCAAAAAAAGTATTTTATTACCCATGAATTATATTTTTAAAGAAAATTAAATGGGCCAATTCATTTGTGGTCGTTAGCGTTGTTAAGGCCTCAGAGCAATTGGCATAGATCAGACTATGCAAAGTGGCCATCTCAGTGTGGACAAATGATGACTATCAGAACAACCATATTTAGAAGCCAAATGGCTTCTTTAAGTCTGACACTAGTCCCTACGGCTCCTAAGCCACAGGGGACATGGGCCAAAGTCTCTAAGTGGCTCTCACCATCCTTTCCCCCATGGCTTGAAGTCAAGGTCCACTTCCCTCTTTCATTAGAGTAAACTGCTAACTTACTCCTCAAAATCCCTTCTCCAGCTCTACAACCTTTACTTCTCCTACAGACTGAGAGTAACTGCCAGTCCTACAAAACTAACCTTACACTCTCTTAGCATGTCCTCTATGGGTGGTCTGGCATCTTAATTTAGAATGAAAATGGGGGTATTTTCTCAAACCTTGTATTTTAATGACAACTCAGAGGACAGGATCTAACACCCTAGCAGACATAAGAAGAAGGGAGTCAGAACAGAAATGTGCACACAGAACTAGGATTTTAAATGTCTCTACCTTCAGTAAAAGAATAAACTGGGCTCACCCCCAAAAAAAGAGATACCACAGAAAGTGTCCATTTGCCCTTCAGTTTATAATCACAAGTTGGCCCTCACACTTCTTGGTGCCCTAAATTTGTACCACTTGTTTGATCTGAAAAACCCAAGTCCAGATTTTTTTAAAGTGATTCTGACTTAGAACCAGGAAGAAGAAAAGGCAAATTCTTACTGGAGAAATGTACATTTACCCTGTCCTCCTGGTGTTCTGAAAGGAGCTTGAAACATGAGCTGACATTAAAAACTCAGAAGCCACATGAGAAACAAGGCACCATGGCAAGAATTGCCAGAAACAACAAATGGCAAAGTCAGATGCACAGAACCTACAGATATTGGAATTTTTAGTTACAGAATATAAAATAAGAATATATGATATTTCTAAAGAAATTCCAGAAAATATTAGAAGTATGTGCAAATAATGAAAAACTATCAAACTTGGATAGGCAGATTTGAAGAGAGAAAAGAAAAGAAAGAAAAGAAGAAAAGAGAGAAGGAGGAAGAGAAGGAAAAAAGAAAAAGGAAGGAAGGAAGGAAGGAAAGAAATCCAAGCACGAAAATGTAATAATTAAAATGTAGAATTCAGGGATGCCTGGGTGACAGAGTAGGTTAAGTGTGTGCCTTCAGCTCAGGTCATGATCCCAGGGTCCTGACATCCAGCCCGGCATCTAGCTCCTTGCTCAATGGGGAGCCTGCTCCCCCTGCTTGTGCTCGCTCTCCCTTTCCCTCTGACAAATAAATAAATAAAATCTTTTTTTTAAATGTAGAATTCAATTGATGGATTATATGGCAGGCAGTGGGAGAGTTAATGAGCTAGAAATCGAGCTGAAGATTATATGCAGAATGCAAATGTTTACAAATTTGGCAAGACATTGATCTTCCCAAGTAACAACATTTAAAAAAAATTTTAATAAGAAAATTTCAGAGAGAATTTTTGAAGGAAATTGAGAAAACATTCTAAATATAGTCCAGAAAAATGCAACAGGAAAGAATGGAGAATAAACTGTTTAAAAATAAAATGAAGCACTTCTCCTTTTACTTAATAGAAATATAATAGAGAAATGTGATGTTAACACAAGAATTGGCAGACACATTAATGTAACAGAATGGGTAGACTTTCTACATATTCTGATGAGGAGGAAAGCTTACTATCTAATAAAGCTTCTAAACCAACAAGATACTATTTAGAAACATATCTAATACTATCTAGCAAATGGTATTAGAAGACTGGCCCCGCTCACAGAAGTCGTTCCAAATCATCTCCTTACACTAGTGACTGAAATAAGTAAGAATGGATTTTTCCTTCTTGCATCTTTAACACTGAATCTCTTTTCCTAGTAGCCAATGAAATGAATGACCAAAACCTGAGAAAAGTGAAAACATCCACAGCTCTTCAACAACAAACCCCCCAAAAGCAAAAGTCATTGAAGGTAATACACTTAAAACACCTTTGAAAGGAAATAAATAGATTCTGGAGCCAAGAAGGGTCAGTATGACTTGGTTCCCAGTCCCACCTGCAGCCCCAGGATTGGTGCTGGCAACAAAATGCTGAGAATTTTCAGCAATTCCTAAAAATTTGAAGAGCAAAATGATTTCTGCACAATGAGTTTGCAAATAAATGACTTTTTCTTTGAAAAGATAAGAAAAAGGAAGGCAAAAAACTAAATACTAACAGCAGATAGTTTGGGGTGTTAAGAATACAGGTAATTGTATTTTCTTAGTACATTTTTAGTTTCCAAAGAATAAAACCATAAGAGTTAATTGGGAAAACACATTTTAAAATAGAAAAAGTGGACGAATATTAAGTTCAGGGCTTTTGACAATTTTTTTTAAACTGAAAACAATGGAAGAAAACATAAAGGAGGGGCGCCTGGGTGGCTCAGTGGGTTAAGCCACTGCCTTCGGCTCAGGTCATGATCTCAGGGTCCTGGGATCGAGCCCCGCATCGGGCTCTCTGCTCAGCAGGGAGCCTGCTTCCTCCTCTCTCTCTACCTGCCTCTCTGCCTGCTTGTGATCTCTCTCTGTCAAATAAATAAATAAAATCTTTAAAAAAAAAAAAGAAAACATAAAGGAGATTAATATAACTAAATAGTTTTTATAGATCTGAACATAGAAATTTTTAAATGTAAATGGCAACCTGGAAAAATGCTTACAATAGCTGTAATGGGAAGTTAGTACCCCTATATAGAGAGCTCTTAAAAAGAAATAAAACCTCTGAAATATGAACATATATTTCACAGAATAGAAGCATATAATAAACTTGGGATAAACAAATGTTCTATTGGGGCCCCTGGGTGGGTCAGTCTGAAGGCTTAGCCTTCAGCTAAAATCATGATCCTGGGGTCTTGGGATCTAGCCCTGCTTTAGGCTCCCTGCTCAGCGGGAAGCCTGCTTCTCTCCCTCTGCCCTTCCCCCTGCTCATGCTCTCTCTCACTCTCTCGAATAAATAAATAAAATCTTTTAAAAATTTTTCTATTAAATGTTTAACTCGCTATCAAAGAGCACCAAATCAAAATGGTAAAGTATAACCTAATTCTGAGAAGCAAAAAATTTTATTTAAAATTATAATAATGCTCAATGCCAGTAAAATGAGGTTTGATTGACATTTTTATATTCTGCTGGGATACATACTGTTTCCACTTTCTAGAAAGCTATTTTACAATATTTATGTTCATGACCTTGATCCAGTAATTCCCCCTCTAAGTCTCTATCCTAAGATTTTTCATCATATTACATACAATAACAAACATCCAGAAATCATCCAAATATCTGTTAGTGAGTTTGTACATAAATTTTATGCAACCATTAAAAGTTATTCTTTCAAGGGATATTTAATGAGTTGAGAATATTCTTTCAATGCAGTCAATGAAAATAAAAACTACAAAACTATCCTTGTGATCATGGTTCCATTTAAGTTATTTTTTTAATATATAGAAAAAAGGCTGAAAGAAATAGATCACATGTGAACAGTGCTCCTCACAGGGTAGTAGAATTAAGGGCCATTTTTATTTTTTTTAATCTAATTCTATATGTTTTAATTTTATTAAAAATACATTGTTTTATATTTTAAAAATAAGCATTGTGGGGCACTTGGGTGGCGCAGTCAGTTAAATGTCTGACTCTTGGTTTCGGCTCAGGTCATGAGCTCAAGGTCCTGAGATTGAACCCTGCTTTGGACTCCATGTTCAATGTGGAGTCTTCTTGTCCCTCTCCCTCCATCTGCTGCTCTTGCTTTCTCTGTCTCTCAAATAAATAAATAAAACCTTTTAAAATATAAAAGAATAAATAAAGTAAGTGTTGTATTTAAAAATCCCTCTGGGTTTAAGAGTCAGTTTTCAATAAATATAGAAGAAATAAAATAAAATATAGATATAATAATCTAATATCTACAGAGAAAAAAACTGTGTTATCTTAAAAGAATAAAATCTTTGTTACAAAAAACACTATGCCTTCAGTAGAACTTGAATGGAAAATGTACACATGAAGAAATGCAAAGAGCTAACATATGAATCAAGATAAAACCAAGTAATGAAAAACAGGAGTATTAAAGGAATCATGCAACATCTTTTTCTCCCTATCAAATCAGTGATGCTCAATTTGTCCTCAGCCCTCAACTCTCCACCCCATCCCAAACAACAGAGTGGCCAGAGTATTATGAGCAGGCATTCTACCGTTGATGGAGTTAACTTGATGGAATCCTTGAAATCATCTGGAAATGTGAATCAAGATTTTACGGTATTTTCCTGTGGTTAGACCCAGAAATCTCCCTTTGGATATTCTAGCCTAAATACATAGTCATAAAAGGGGAGGTAGGAATCTCTATGCAGAAACATCATTGGGGCTGTATTTACTTTCAAAATATTAGAAACCGTTAGCTATTCAACATTTGAGAGATGGATAATAAATTTTGGAAACACTAAACTGATTTTAATCACAAGTTTTCAAATGTAGGAAAGTGTTTTCTAAAATGTTAAAGGCAAGAAAGTTAAAACTATTAAAAATAAACCTGTGTATTAAAAACAGTTAGAAGCAAATATATGCAAATAGTAATAACTAAAACAAAGAAACAAGGAAAATACACTAGAATTTTTCTAAACCGAAGGATTAATATTCTAGAGGGAGTGAAGGTGAAATTCAAAACCAGCAACAGGGAACATTTTGGAAATCCCTGCCAAGACTTCATTTCTAGTTTTATCTTTCCATTTAATGTTGACATATATCAAAATTATCCAAGGACAAGGACTCAAAAAATGAGATAATTCAGAGAAACCACAGCCTTCTGCCAACTTATTCAAAAAATGTTGGCCTTCTTACTTTTCTCATACACTTTGCCAATCAGAATTCAATTTGATGAGGTTTTTATTGGCCAGCTGCAACCGTTTTTTTTTGTTTGTTTGTTTTGCTTTGTTTGTTTTTTTAATCACAAAGGGCCATGCTCCTTGGTGTGTTTTTCTACCAAACAAGCTATTACACAATTCACAGCCTGCTGACCTTGGGAAGATTCAGGGTATTCCCCCAAATTATTCTGTGTATTGTGCCAGATCCTGCAAGTGCAAAAGGTAGTCTTGCTTTAAAAGTTGTTTATGGAGACAAGGTTATCATTGTAGAAATACTGAGAAATAAACAGTGTATGCTACAGGCATTCAGAGAAGGGGATAATCAGTGTAGGCTGAAACAAAGTAGCATTTATTAAGCACATACTAAATACCAGTCACTGAGAGTTGTGTGGTTTTTTTTTTAATAAACTTTCTCTTAATTTTCATAACAGCTCTCCCTGATAATCATTATGACCCATATTTTATAAGTAAGGTAACTGGGGCTCAGAAAATATATGTAACTTTTCCTAAATCCACATAACTAATGAGCAGGCTTATATGATTCCATTTTTTTCTCCTGCTACTTAAAGAATGCTTCACAGAGAAAGTTTGGGGGGGGGGGGGGGCGGAAGGAATAACATGTCAATATGTAAAAGGATAGATACTCTGTAAATAAATTATAATCCATCCAATACTCCCTCTTCACAATAAGTTGATCAATGACTAGAGTCAACTTAGTAGAATATTTTTCTCCTTATAAAGTAGAAAGGCTAAGGTATCAAAAACAACCACAGTTTTAATTAAGCAAATATCTAGTTTCTCAATTACTCTTTCCAAAAACACAATATTAAACTGATTCCTATGCCTTGTGGTTTATGAAATTATAAGGAAGAGAGTGAACTGAAGTGATGATGTTTCAAACAGATCCTTGAGAAAATATTGAACTCCCAATTCACATCGCACTCCTCATCTGTCATGTTTTTAACACATTATCACATCTAAGTACTATTCAATTAGACTTTCCCAGGCTGGTAACATTGGGAAATGTTATTTATTTTTTTATGGACACTGAAATACAAGTTTAATAAAACGTGCATGTATCTCAATAAATTGTTCTTATTTTGATTTTTCCTCCCATTTTATTTTCCACCTACAATCCTTTATTAAACTTCAGAGAACAACCTACTTTAATATTAAATGTGTATGGGAAACTTTGTTTAAAAAGCAAATAAAAAGTTGAAGAAAAGGCAGCAGGTTCTCTCCACAGGGAGTGGTCGTGATAAAAGTCCTGTTTATCCAGGAGTTGTTCATGCCTGGACTTCAGTGCCCTCTGGTCCACACACTGGGCAAGACTCACCAGACTCCCTTGGCATGTCCACAAATCAGAATCAGACTCAAACTCGAGGAGCAAAAATGTGTCACCCTCCAAATCATCTCACCTCAGAAATAGGCCAACACTGCTCTCCATGAAGCTTCTTTCTAAACGTTTCCCGTAGGGTGTGGAAGCAGCAGCTGCTGCCTGGAGAGAACCGTATCTGAAGCCCGCCCCCCTCCCCCTGTTTGAGCCTTCATGTTACTGAAGTCAAACCCCCTCTGTCCCTGTGGAATCCTGTGAGTCTGAGCACCTTCCCACAGCGCCATTGGCTACCCGTCATCCTACTGTGGTGGGTGGGCACTTCCTCCCCCAAAATGTGGGAGAATGACAGCTACTGAAAAGATAGTCAATTGATCTTTCCAGAATGGTGGGATAAATGCATGGTATTAACTCTTTCCATTTGATTTCATCAAATCATGATGGGGAAAGTCTCTAGTTATTTGTGATTGGCCTTGAGGTTCTGAACGAGT